>NW_019396212.1:360559-392996 GCF_000591075.1 Eurytemora carolleeae
ACTGAGAGAAACCCGAAACTGCCAATAATTTACCAGAGGCTCATTTTTCGAAATCTGAATCACCAAACAAATCTGAAAATACCATTTTTTTAAGAAAAAGAAATTGTTTGAAAATAATTTGGTTTCGTTGGAAGCCTAACTACTTTTCCTAAATGGACTGTAGGCGTGATTCTAGGTGACCCTCTTTGTCATGTGGCATGTCTGATTTACATCAATACCCTGAAAAGCTTTGTCCAACATTAAAGAGATTTCTAGTTTATAGTAAAGACGCACGTGTGGTAACATTGGCTTAACAGTGAAACTAATTTGGAAATCAACTTATTAAGCAAAATGGGTCTGTGTACACTGCACAATGACTGTGTTTCCTGCTCACTGGACTATCAATATCATAACTTGAGCCTGACAGTCGTCTTCCTATTTCACAGTTGTATAGATCCCACTTTAAGCAAACGCTTTAATGCGCGCATATATGCACCCTGTATTGATTTGACGTTCTTTTAATGCGCGCATATATGCACCCTGTATTGATTTGACGTTCTTTTAATTCCAGCCCTTCAACTCTTCCTGGAGTTAAACCCTGGTAGATCTAACTCCTGGACACGTGTGTATACAGTTTGATAAGAATCGATAATCTGTGTGAAATTAAAATCAAAATTTTTTGATTTATTTTCTTATCTGAGGATAATATGAATGTATGTCCCCTGCTGGGATACCAATTAGCTGCCAGTTTTACGCCCGAGACATTTGAAAAATTACTCTTCAACTCAATGCAGCTATATGTAGATTCATTTAGCCCCATACAGCTCCATACAGCTTTATACAGCTCCATACAGCTAATATACCCTTAACCTGAACAATACCATTACCCCCCTCCCATCTGTCGGAATATCAAGGGTAAGAGGGTTAAATACTAACAATTTTATTCTAATAGTTCTTTAAACACTTATAATTTATACTCTTTCATAATCACAGGTAGCACCCCACACACAGACACAACAGCATCGTAATCCATTTCGTCAAAATAATATATCACCCCTGGCCCTTTCCCTCGCATTAGCGCATTTTTAAATTCTTTATTTTTAATGTATAACTGACTACTCAGAAAACCTTAGAGTACTGTATAAATTCAGAAAAGGTTATCATGTGAATGCTTTTAAGAGACTGCTTAGTGCAAAGTCGTAATCTCCAGTGATCCTCCAATGCAAGAGGGTCATGTCGGATTCACTACGGAACCCTTAACAGCTTTGTTTGGTCAAAAATAAACGAATCAAATATATTAACCTCAAATCGGGGTTCTCTTCATTTCTACTTCAGAAACAAGAAAGAGGAAAGTGTCAGAATTAAACACTTTTCAGGCTAAAAACACGAGGATAAAGGTTATCAGATAAAGGTTTAAAGGGTACTATTGTGAATCGGGCATGCCCGTTTTCGAATGGAAGGTCACTTGAAACTTGGACAGTTGTTTTACAAACAGTAATTAAGATTTAAATTCACATAAGACTTGACGAAATAGAAGAAACATTGTTTTGCACTTCGTCCCAGCCGTCAGTAAATATTTGCCGTAGAAAATCCTTCATAAATGTATTTTTTTTTGTGTACACTGAAAATAGATAAAATTTGCCTGGGTATATGTAGATTATATATAATGTATTAAGAATTGCTACAGGCAGCTCACACGCTATTATAGTCATCATTCAGACAACCGTATTCTAATCTTAAACCATATTNTCCATATAGCTCCATACAGCAATATGTAGATTCATTTAGCTCCATATAGCTCCATACAGCTCCATACAGCTATATGTAGATTCATTTAGCTCCATACAAATCCATACAGCTCCATACAGCTATATGTAGATTCATTTAGCTCCATACAGCTCCATACAGCTCCATTTAGCTCCATACAGCTATATACAGCTCCATACAGATATATGTAGATTCATTTAGCTCCATATAGCTCCATACAGCTCCATACAGCTATATGTAGATTCATTTAGCTCCATACAAATCCATACAGCTCCATACAGCTGTATGTAGATTCATTTAGCTCCATACAGCTCCATACAGCTCCATTTAGCTCCATACAGCTATATACAGCTCCATACAGATATATGTAGATTCATTTAGCTCCATACAGCTCCATACAGCTCCATACAGCTATATGTAGATTCATTTATCTCCATACAGCTCCATACAGCTCCATACAGCTCCATACAGCTCCATACAGCTCCATACAGCTCCAAACAGCTATCTGTAGATTCATTTAGCTCCATACAGCTCCATACAGCTCCACACAGCTCCATACAGATATATATGTAGATTCATTTAGCTCCATACAGCTCCATACAGCTCTATACAGCTCCATACAGCTCTATACAGCTCCATACAGCTATATTTAGATTAATTTAGCTCCATTCAGTTCCATACAGCTCCAAACAGCTATATGTAAATTCATTTAGCTTCATACAGCTCCAAACTGCTCTAAATAGCTCCGAACAGCTTTATTCAAATTCATTTAGAGCTCAATATTGCTCCAAGCTGCTTTAAACAGTTCCATACCACTCTTTAAACCTCTATACAGTTATTTGTAGCTCCATTTAGACCCAGCTTCATACAGCTTTAAACAGATGTATACAACTTTGTACAGCTTGATACAACTTTATGAAGCTTCATATAGCTTCATACAGCTTTAAACAGCTGTATACAACTTTGTACAGCTTGATACAACTTTATGAAGCGTCATATAGCTTCATACAGCTTTAAACAGCTGTATACAACTTTGTACAGCTTGATACAACTTTATGCAGCTTTACACAGCTTTATACAGTTTTATACAGTTTTATACAGCTTTATGCAGTTCTATACAGTTTTATACAGTGTTATACAGCTTTATACGGCTTTATAGTTTATACTTCTTTATACAGCTTTAAAAAGCTTTATGCTGTTTTATACAACTTTATACAGCGTTTATAGTTTTATACAGCTTAATTCAGCTTTATACAAGTTTATTCAGCTTTATACAGCTTTATATACAGGGTTACCCACAAAAGATGAGACTGTAGAGAAAACTATACAACGTTTACACGGCCAAGTTAAAAGACTATATTCAAGGTATAAGACTTAATTTATCCTTAGAATCGTCAGATTTAAAGAGTTTTATATCGTCTTTAAAGTCTCCTCCTTTGTGGGTAACCCTGTAGCTTTTATACAGCTTAATACACCTTTGTTTAACTTTATACAACTTCATACAACTTTCTTTAGTTTTATACAACTTTATACAGCTTTGGAGAGTTTTATACAACTTTATACAGCTTTGTTTAACTTTATACAACTTTATACAGCTTTGTTTAGCTTTATACAACTTTATACAGCTTTGTTTAACTTTATACAACTTTATACAGCTTTGTTTAACTTTATACAACTTTATACAGCTTTGTTTAGCTTTATACAACTTTATACACCTTTGTTTAACTTTATACAACTTTATAAACTTTCTTTAGTTTTATACAGCTTTATGCAGCTTTGGAGAGTTTTATACAACTTTATTCAGCTTTGGAGAGTTTTATACAACTTATACAGCTTTATTCAACTTTAAGTAGTTTCTTCATGCTTTTAAAAGCTTTCTACAACTTTCTACAGCTTTAAAAATCTTTATACTGCTTTACAAAGCTTTATACACAGCTTTCTTCAGCTTTATACAATTATTTTCAGCTTTATACAGCTTTAAACAATTTTACGCACCTTTATACAGCCTTCAACAGCTTTATGCACCTTTATACAGCTTTACACACCTTTATGCACATTTATACAGCTTTATACAGCTTATACTGCTTTAAACAGCTTTATAATGTTTTATGAACCCCTTCTCCCTTCTCCTCCCCTCGACTCTTTCCTTACACTGATTCATATGTTTAAAGCCAAATCTCTGCATGACAAATAAAACCAGCAAAGCAAGACCCCCTCAAACCCTTTCATTCATCTAAACACCTCATTCATTTATTCATTTATTCATTCATTTATTTATACGTTTGCATGGTAAACCATTCATTAACTGTCCGACACTTTATCATGAAATATCAAAAAAAAACCTTACTCTGGTTTTGCAAATTAAATATCATAGAAAAATAAACAACTTTTTAAACATTTCAAAATACAAAAAAAATCTGTAATATAAATCTTTTCGTATTGTTCACTTTGGTTTGTAAATTAAATCTTGCAGAGGAAAGAAAAATGTGTAAGTCAAAGTGTGGTTCTTTATCAAATAACACTTTACACTTTACAGAGTTTTTCACAAAGGATGAGACTTCAGAGACGACTTCATATTATTTCATAAATTCTTGTTTTCCACTATTTTAATTTTTTTTTGGCTACATTGCTTATTGAAAATTACACAATCATATTTAAAGTAGAAACTCACGTGTTATGATAAATATGAAAATTTGCGATTTGGACATTTTTAAAACAATTAAAATTGATCCCTAGAGCATTATAAGTCATAAGTAACCCTGTAATAAAACCTTCAAAAGAGAAATATGTCGAAAACCCTGATTTTTCTAAGCAAAGCTCAATTATGGGTAACAGTTAAAGGGGTTGTAGACAAACTTTCAACTGATAGTGTTAAAGACACTGAAGACAAACTTTCAACTGATAGTGTTAAAGGGATTGTAGACAAACTTTCAACTGATAGTGTTAAAGAGATTGTAGACGAACTTTCAACTGATAGTGTTAAAGAGATTGTAGACAAACTTTCAACTGATAGTGTTAAAGGGATTGTAGACGAACTTTCCACTGATAGTGTTAAAGGGGTTGTAGACAAACTTTCAACTGATAGTGTTAAAGAGATTGTAGACGAACTTTCAACTGATAGTGTTAAAGAGATTGTAGACGAACTTTCAACTGATAGTGTAAAAGGGATTGTAGACGAACTTTCAACTGATAGTATTAAAAGGATTGTAGAAAACTTTCAATCAACTTTAAATCCGATTCACAAGGTATTTTAAACAGCTATCCATATACAGCTTTATACGGCTTTATAGTTTATACTTCTTTATACAGCTTTAAAAAGCTTTATGCTGTTTTATACAACTTTATACAGCGTTTATAGTTTTATACAGCTTAATTCAGCTTTATACAAGTTTATTCAGCTTTATACAGCTTTATATACAGGGTNATTTGCCTAGTTTCCAACCTTTCTCAAGTTTAGTTTATTTGCCTATAGTTTCCAACCTTTCTCAAGTTCAGTTTATTTGCCTAGTTTCTAACCTTTCTCAAGTTCAGTTTATTTGCCTAGTTTCCAACTTTTCTCAAGTTCAGTTTATTTGCCTAGTTTCCAAACCTTTCTGTTTCAGGATGGTATAAAGTTGTAAACGCGCATTCATTTATTTCTGCGCGCACTGGACACAATAAAAGCTGATTGTTTGTGTGCTTAGACAAGCGCGCTTCTGTGTTTGTTTTGGAGTGTGCACGCGCAAACATTGCAAACACTAGGAGTGCAAACAAACAATTTTCACAGGGGTGTGAAAAAAATGTTAAAATCGACCCTACCTTTCTCATATCTACAGGATATAAACTTCCTACTAAAGGTATAATCCTTGTGTAAAAGTTTGTTTATTAGTGTGAAAATAAACACATCTTATTCTTATTTAACCTGAGAGTGACCACCAATGATGATAAATAGTCAGGAACCACCAAGGATAGTATATAAGGATAGACAGGAATGCCAAGGATGGTATATAAGGATAGTCAGGAACCACCATGGATAGTATATAAGGATATATAAGAACCACCATGGATGGTATATAAGGATAAATAGGTACCACCAAGGAGGGTATATAAGGATATATAAGAACCAATAAGGATAGTATATAAGGATTAAGGATATATAAGAACCAATAAGGATAGTATATAAGGATATATAAGAACTACCAAGAATGGTATAAAAGGATAGATAGGTAACACCAAGGATGGTATATAAGGTTTGATAGGTACCACCAAGGAAAGTATATAAGGATATATGAGAACCACCAAGGATGGTATATAAGGATAGATAGGTACCACCAAGGATGGTATATAAGGATATATAAGAACCAATAAGGATAGTATATAAGGATATATAAGAACCACCAAGAATGGTATAAAAGGATAGATAGGTACCACCAAGGATGGTATATAAGGATAGATAGGTACCACCAAGGAAAGTATATAAGGATATATGAGAACCACCAAGGATGGTATATAAGGATAGATAGGTACCACCAAGGATGGTATATAAGATAGATAAGAACCACCAAGGATAGTATATAAGGATAGTCAGGAACCACCAAGGATGGTATATAAGGATAGTCAGGAACCACCAAGGATAGTATATAAGGATAGACAGGAACCACCAAGGATTGTATATAAGCATAGACAGGAACCACCAAGGATGGTATATAAGGATAGATAAGAACCACCAAGGACGATATATAAGTATAGATTGGAACCACAAAGGATGGTATATAAGGATAGATAAGAACCACAAAGGATGGTATATAAGGATAGTCAGGAACCACAAAGGATGGTATATAAGGATAGACAGGAACCACCAAGAATGGTATATAAGGATAGACAGGAACCACCAAGCATGGTATATAAGGATAGAAAGGAACCACCAAAGATGGTATATAAGGATAGACAGGAACCAGCAAGGATGGTATATAAGGATAGATAGGAACCAGCAAGGATGGTATATAAGGATAGATAAGAACCACCAAGGAAAGTATATAAGGATAGTAAGGAACCACAAAGGATGGTATATAAGGATAGATAAAAACCACCAAGGATGGTATATAAGGATAGATTGGAACCACAAAGGATGGTATATAAGGATAGACAGGAACCACCAAAGATTGTATATAAGGATAGACAGGAACCACCAAGGANAACAGAAACAATCTCAAGGAATAATAATTGTCTTAAAACATTTCTTTTAAAAGTGAATATTTCCAAATTATCTTTTTTTTCCATCTCATAATCACTTTTCGTTTCCCTTATGTCCATTTGACAGCCCAAATTTTTATTTTGAATAATCTTTTTTGTTTGTTTATTTTCTTGTGATTTTTAACAAATTTTTTAAATTTTTTTTTATCGATTTGATGGTTATTATATCGTTAGAACTGACGAGGGTCATCCCAGACCGAAATATATTTTCAATAAATGTGGAACTAAAATCTACTTTTTTACTTAAAAAATCACCATCGCCGAATTTTAAATCTAAATATAGATTTCGTCTGGTATAGGTAGAATAAAGCAGTAGCTAAAAAATCGCAGCTTTAGCCTTAAGTGATGGGCATCTGTTAGTTAGAAAAGTCAGAAAATTTTAGCTTCCTTGCTCAAATACGGTTGGGGGGTCAACCCCCTCCCATAATAAATAGGAGCAGAACAGAAAATAGCACACAAAATTATCTCTGGAAACCGGGTTTAGAGAGATCTCATGGTTCTTCATTATTCAATTGATTTCTTGTTTGCTTGAAGCACATGTTCAAAACCTGTTTTTTTGTTGTTTATTAATAAAATTATAAAAAGTTTATCTTTGTAAAAGTGTGTCTTTGTTGTGTTAGATAAAGATATTTTCAATCTTACAAAAAACAGGCACAACAGGACAATTTCCGAAAAAGGACAAACTCTGGTATAAGACAATTAACAAGACAAACAAGAAGTGCCGAGCGCTGTGGCTAGAACAGGTTAGGGCCGGACTGAATGTGTCGGTTTTACTGAAGACAAGGAAATTGTCCTCTGCCATTATTTTAATAACTTTCCAGAGTTTTTCCCTTTGGAATGTGGTTTCCGGAATTTCTCATTTTTTTGTGAACTATAATTCCGTTCCTCAAATTATAACTAAGAGTGTTAAACAAACTTCTGCATGAAATAAAATCATGTATTTTTTAAATTATAAAAACAATTAAGAAAACAAAATATCACACATCCGAGACAAACCATAAAATTTAATAAAGAAGAATTTTAAGAAATCTATTCAGACATGTCTCAAGTCTCATCTTTTTGGAGGGAAACCACTGCAAACCACTCTCACGCAGTATTTCATATTCAGACATGTCTCAAGTCTCATCTTTTTGGAGGGAAACCACTGCAAACCACTCTCACGCAGTATTTCATATTCAGACATGTCTCAAGTCTCATCTTTTTGGAAGGCTATCTACATTCNTTCAGATATGTTTCAAAATTAACATTAGAATCCGGAATATAACTAGACAATCTGGGTCCAATGTTCACAAAAAAGTCATTAAAACCCTCTGCTATTTCAGCAGATCCCACAAAACTTTTTTCATCATCAGTGAAAATATCAGGAACTGAATGACTTTTTTTCTTAGAAGATATAATAGAGTTCAGTAAAGACCAGGTCTTTTTGATGTCTTTTGAGTATTCTGTAAATTTTGAAGAAAAATAACTAGTCTTGGCCTTTTTTATTGTTGTGCGATAAACAGAATTATATTTTCTAAAAGTTTCTAAATTGTTTGTAGTTGGATTCAGGATTTTTTTCTTAAATAATTTTTCTTTTTGTTTTCTTGACACTAGCAAGGCGGAAGTGAACCAAGGGTTAACAGAATTTTTATTTTTGTTTGGTTTATATTTGATAAATGGAAAGCTTTCTTCATAAATATTATTTAAAGTGTTAGAAAATTCAGAAAAGGCTGTAGAAGGATCTTCATTTATCATAACATGAGTCCAGTCATTGAGTAACAATTTTTCCTTAAACTTGGTTTTATTTTCGATTGAAGTGTTTCTAATTAGAACTGGTTTGCTACCAATATTATTTTCATGTTGTGTACATTTAAACAATGAAAAAACGGGTAAATGGTCAGATAAACTTGAGTAGATGATTCCAAATTCTCTTGACTCAGGATCTGAATTACTAAATATGTGATCTAGTAATGTTGCAGATAATTGAGTAATACGTATAGGGAGTGTAATTAGCGGAGAAGTGAATGTGTTAACAGGGTGTTTAAAAAGTTAGATTTAGCATTGTGAGAAGTGTGATTCAGCAGACTAATATTTAGGTCACTAATGATTTGAATTTCTTCAGCTTTACTCAGTGATTTGTCGGATAAAATATTTTTCTTTTATATTTTGCCATTTACTCATTTTTAAAATTAGCTGTTTTAAAGCTTTTAGCAGTTTTAAAATGTATAAACCTAGGCCTTCAAAATAAGTGACTTTGTGAGGTAAAACCAAAGCAAAAGCCAACGGGACGCTTGATAGTCAAGGCTGTCTATAAATTTGATTAAGTAACTTTAATAGTTTTTAATAGTTTCATAGTTTAGATATAAGTGAAACTGTATAAACGAATTGAATTGGATGCTTATATTATTATATAGTCAGATGTGTTATCTTTTTACTCTTCTAATCTGGTTATTCTAAACCTAAATCTAAATGAATGGGTCTAAACAATGAATGCAAGGGTTGGAGTGTGTTAGCCACTCAGGGACTTTAAATACACTTAATACAATCAATATAGGGGGATTATACGTTTATATTAAATTTTCATGAGTGACGAAAAAAATCATAAATGGTGAAATTGTTTTTAAATATGTACCCTTCATCCCCCCCCCAGTGTATTGTTGCCCCTAACACATGGTGTGATTGAGGGTAGGAGAGGGTAGGTGAGGTGATTATAGAGCATATCTTCTCATTTATCAGAACAGTTCGGAGACAAGAACTAGTAGATATCATCTTATACAGTAGACTAGTCTACATATAGTAGATATCATCTTATACAGTAGACTAGTCTACATATAGTAGATATCATCTTATACAGTAGACNATATATGTTCTGTAGTATATACTATATATGTTCTGTAGTATATACTATATATGTTCTGTAGTATATACTATATATGTTCTGTAGTATATACTATATATGTTCTGTAGTATATACTATATATGTTCTGTAGTATATACTATATATGTTCTGTAGTATATACTATATATGTTCTGTAGTATATACTATATATGTTCTGTAGTATATACTATATATGTTCTGTAGTATATACTATATATGTTCTGTAGTATATACTATATATGTTCTGTAGTATATACTATATATGTTCTGTAGTATATACTATATATGTTCTGTAGTATATACTATATATGTTCTGTAGTATATACTATATATGTTCTGTAGTATATACTATATATGTTCTGTAGTATATACTATATATGTTCTGTAGTATATACTATATATGTTCTGTAGTATATACTATATATGTTCTGTAGTATATACTATATATGTTCTGTAGTATATACTATATATGTTCTGTAGTATATACTATATATGTTCTGTAGTATATACTATATATGTTCTGTAGTATATACTATATATGTTCTGTAGTATATACTATATATGTTCTGTAGTATATACTATATATGTTCTGTAGTATATACTATATATGTTCTGTAGTATATACTATATATGTTCTGTAGTATATACAATATATGTTCTGTAGTATATACTATATATGTTCTGTAGTATATACTATATATGTTAAACTTATACTTAGTTTTACAAGAACGAATTTCAAGTAATTAAAAATGTATGAAGTGGAATGTCTAATTCACAACGGTACCCTTATATCTGTATATATATCTGTGAAATTGATTTGTGGTTTTGGTCAACAAAGACAACGAAGGGAATTTTCAGAATATAACACTCTTTTAAAGATAGAAAACGACTCAATACTCAGATAAAGGTTGAAAGGTAGCCGCGATCAGACGGCCATGTCGCTAAAAACATGTCGGGTCACATGAATTTATGTCTACAGTACTTTTAAACTTATGTCTGCAGTCAGGCCATGTTCTTCTTTAGTTAGAAAAATTGATAAAATGTTTAAAACTGTAAAGAATAGTCAATGTATTTTATATGATCCTTTAATGAGCTTCATCAACGATTTTTAAGAATACAAAAAAGAAATTTAAATAAGTAAATTTTTCGTTTGGAAAAGTTAAGTTATAACTTCAACTGGTTGAATTAAAAGAAGTGACTTACTGAAGAATAATATTCAGAAATTGGCTGAAATTTGTCTTATTAAAGGCAAAAAGTCACATCAAAGAAATGAAAATAGATGTATGCGTGGTCCACGGGCAGTCGTAGTACATTTGAATTTCCAAGCCGGGTCAACCTTTCCGGTCCCAGTTTGTACTGTATCGCCCGGACATTGGGTAAATAAAGCAGACACAAAATAGGACTAGCCGGTGCAACAAGGTTGACGCGGTCAGAATTTAAGTTTAATTTACTTTTACTAAAGGGTGAGAGGTGCGTGGGTCCAACATATACCTCTTTTCATTTTTCGCAAACACTCACTCTGAATTACTTATTAACGATTATATAGTAAACTACTTTAATGATGTAAGCTTTTAATTATAAAAATAATTTATTTCAAAAGTCATTTAATAATAAGTGATATTTACATAAAATTATTTGACCACATAAACTGTCTTGAATTTCAAGATAATCTTGTATCGTTGAACCAAGATAGTGTGACCCTATTTAAAATTGTGAAATAGTACAAATTAAACAAAAGCAGGAGCTGGAGGCATTCAAATATTTCAATGATTCATGTCACAATTTAAATAAAATACGTTTATCTGTCTGAGAATTGAAATACTAAGATTACATAGAAATATGATTGAAAATATTTGGTTAAATTTTGCTTTTTTTATCTCATGAGTTTAAAAGAATGAACAGATGAAAACATTTGTAAAACTTATTTTGAAATCTCTCCAGAAATGGTTTTCACTGACTCAAGGTTTTGTGAATTTGAATATTCTTCAGATGAATTGGTCTCAGAGCTATCAGTACTCTCTACACAATCAGCACAGTCGAAGGTGTCCCAATGAGGTCTTATTTGTGGTGGTAGAGTCCAGTTTCCAGTAGCTACACGTCTCTCCAGTGGTTGCCCTCTGATTATCATGCTAAATATATAAATCTTAACATTTTAAAAATTTATCTTACAAGAACTGATAGATTTGCCATACCTGTAATGTGGCCTTTTAATTGGTCTTGCATCAAGATCAGAGCTGGTAGATGCCTTTCCGAGATCAGAGATTGCTCTTCCCTTCAAGGATAACAGGGAGATAAGGGAGAGAATCAAAGATATGCTTGTAATAGCACCAGATAGGAAAAACACTGATCCAACCCAAAGGGAATCAAGAACAGAAGTAAGAGCCCATATTGATGCATAAGCTTGAGACATACCAATAGGTACTAAGGATTCTAGGGCAGCTAGTAGAGCAAACACTTTCCCAAGTTCATGGCTTTCAACACACTTTGATATAATAGATCTACAAGCGGCAAAAGAGTATCCTCCCATAACATTTATAGCAGATCCAAAATAGTAAAGCCATGATGTCTCAGCAAAGCCTTTAACAAAATCTCGGGCTATGACTGTTGAAAGTAAGATGGGAATAATTAGCGAATCTTTGATCTGTAAAACTCCAAGGACAGGTATGAATATGGCTTGTCCAACAATGTCTAAAACCTCAGAAACTGTTCTGAAGTCGCTGTATTCCTGTACTCCCCAATTATAACGCTTTCGTACATACAGATACCCAATTACTGATTCACCAAACCATGGAAGTACCATTGAAATCATAACAAGAAGATAAACCCACAGGTAAAATCTCTTTCCATCAGACCTTGGTTTAACAGCCGTTTTAAGAGAATCGATGATGTGAGATGGGCTAAGAGCATGATGACGTTTTTTCCTGATTGGCTCATCAGATTCCTCTTCTTTTTTCTTAGGACTCCACTTAAACATCTCCAGACTTAGGATCAGAAGCCCAAAACTTACAAGTCTTCCCAGCAACGTTGCTCCGATAACGCAGACATATCCTCCTTGCTCAAAAAGCACAGCTCCAATTTGAGTCCCAAATGGCCTGCCTAGGGAGGAAACAAAATGAATCATTGCCATTCTGAAGCTACGTTGTTCAGGCTTTGATATGTCAGCAATGAAGGCATTTATTCCCATAGAGTAAGCAAGGTAACCTCCGGACAATGCAACTAGAATAAAAATTTGGTTATTCACGTTATTTACTGGATAAATAAAACTTTAAGATATTTCTACCTGGAAGGTTTACTGAAAACAAAAGATACTCTTTTGGCCATTCCATGAAGTAGGCATTGAGAAGAAGAAAGCTTCCCTCTACCAACCTAGTAACAAGAAATTACTTAAGTTTAAAAATTTATTTCCTTCCATAAATATACCATTATCATTCAAACTTTACTGTAACACACACCCCTGTTATTTGGATATGGTTCAAACCCAATTAGTCCTTAAAAGAACAGCACATGCTTGCTTATGGCATTAAAAAAATGTCTTCAATGCATCGGGCGGTTGCTACTAGACTCAATGTGATAAGGTTTTAGTATTGAAACAGTCATGTGTGATTTGCATATGTCTACAACTGCGAGAGATAGTGATATTTAAAATGCAACAGCTCCAAGCTCAATATCAAATTTTACATTGGGAAAGTTTTAACGGTGTTGACATTTTATAATCTGGAAGCAAAAACAGGCCAGTTTAAAGCAAGGTATAATAGTTTTGAAATTTATTCTTGATATTGATTTACCTGAATGTAAAGAAGACGTAGAGGATGACTTTTCTTCCAAAAGTATCGCTCCAGCTTCCCAGGAAAAAGGAGACAATGATTGGGAAAAGATGATCAACAATGCTCTCATAAACCTAGATTTTTTTGGTAAAATTTTGAAAAATTGTCACAAATCTCTATAACTTAAATATAATTACCTTAAACTGCGCCACTTCGTCAGATACCAAATCATTAGAAGCTGTATTGTTATCGCTTAGAAGATCATCGCAGACCCCCTCGGGGAAGTCAAAGTCGATATTACATGATTTATCAATGAGTAGTTGGGAAACTGAGGCTGAGTCCATGGAACCCACGAAGGACATGAAGAACAAGACTGGCTCCAATGTAAGATTTGAAATAACTAAAAGATGCAAAAATTATTATGTTTCTCAGAACTTTCAAAGCCCAATAATTTTACCTTTTTTGCATGATCTTTTAATTCTATTAATGTATGGTTCAACGTTGTAAGTTATTTCATGAAACTTTTCACTATTGGGTTCCAACCCCTCAGAGCGAATCATTTTTTTCTGTTATGAATATGTGAATATAGCAAAAAAAAATGTGTTTAAACTTACATAAAAAAAATCATAGTGGTGAAAATGCACTTAAGAACTAGTTTTTAACCACTTTTCGTTTTTCATTTCAAGGCTTCATTATCCAACTTTGACGACAGTTTGTGTCACGTGATTGACACTTTTTGAGCTCTTAGACTCGACTTACAGAGTTAGGCCCAGTGAAAATAAAACCAACCTTGGTTGGGTTTATGAAGAATTAGTCTCAATGTTCAGTCTAATTCTGATCACATCCCGAAATTAAATCCAATCATGAAAATTCACCAAATACAATTTTAGACCAGCTTAATAAATCAAACTCTCTAGAAAAATAATTGCAACTTTTCCCAAGCTCGTGTCTTAAATTAGTCTCAATAGCAGCTTAGTATTGAATCCTCCAATATTGTAAATGCGGCTCTGGACTTTTGTATATTGAGTCCTCCAATATTGTAAATGCGGCTCTGGACTTTTGTATATGTTTAAGGTTATGCTGATACTGAGGATTCTAACTTAAGATCTTCTTTTATATTCTAAACATATTATCTTTAAAGCAATAATATTTGACCTGTTTCTACTGAATTATGTAATCATTGATTCATGAGATACTACTGGACATTTTGTGGTTTAAGATTATGTGAATATACGAAGTATGATTTTAGTATGATTTTAATATTTCAAACTATGAAGTCTGTTAGATCAAGTATTCTGAGTTTGAAATATCGAAGGTTTACACAGTTAGGTTGCAAAGATTAGAAAATTTGAGTTTGTTGCACTAAAACTCAACTCTTATAAAAGAAAAAATGTGAATTGTATTAGAAAAAATTCAGATATGTAAAAAGCCTAGAAACTTATATTTTTTTACTTGTTTTGAGGTTTTCTTTGTATCTTTTTAAATACAACATTTTTTATTTCATTTTGATAAATTTTAATTTGGCCACACCTACTTATTTAATAAATAACGTGGGAACCTAAATTACTTGACATTATTATATAATTGATATAAATATATATACATTATACAACTCTCTATCTATCCATCTTTCTATCAATCTATATATTTATTAATCTATCACTATAATGATTTCTGATGGTTGAATAGTACTTTAATGAAGTTGATTAATTTCTCGTGTATTTGTTATGCTTTGTGCAAACAAACCAATATGGTTGCTAGTGCGGTTTACTCTGTGTACACTCTATGCATGGTGTCCGAAAAAAAAATTGTTCAAAATTTTTAGAAAAATCTTAAAATATTTAGTAGTTGCCCGTGTACACTATCCAGGTGTTAGAAAAATTATGAAAATCAAAAATTTTGAGACGTTTTCCAGAAATAGGAAAAGTATTGTTATTTTCGAGCAGATTATATAATCTTGTTAAAGAGTACTTCATGCCAATGTCGATATCAATGAAATATGTTCTATAGATAGTACAATTTGTTTCTAAAGCGTGGATCGTTGCAGATTTTTGATAGTTTGTGATTAAAATTTACTAACTTACTGATTTTTTCTCACAAAAGAGGATGTTTAATATTCCCACATGTATTTTAATATTCGATTTTGAGCTAAAGATAATCACAATTTACGCTTACAATATCTTTCTTTGAGTCTTCATACAAACAAACTGAGAAATATAGCAGGTTGGCAATGCCTGACGGCAATCTTATACTGTGATTTAGTTGTATTGATATAACAATGTAGCCCAAGAGTTTATCATTGAATCCCGAGGGGGTTTAAATTTCCATTGATTCTAATTTGTCTGAGAGTAAANATGGCAATGCCCGATTCACAACAGTGCCTTCAGACCTTTACCTGATAAATTATGTGGAAAATATTTTCATTTTTATAGATTTAAAAGTGTTTAATTCTGATAATTCCTATTTGTCACTTTTGTAGAAAGAAAACAAAAACAAATAAAAGTAGAATTTACAAGTCGACATTCTTAAATAGAAGACTTAATGAAATCTAACCCGTAATTGCAAGTACAGGGTTACCCACAAAGGATGAGACTTCAGAGCACTCTAATAGTATGCCGAGTCCATTGGCGCCTGATCCAATCAGGGTTCAACCATGTGTTTGGTGTCTATTCTAAACCAATAGAAATTGCATGGCGGTAACATCTATCTTTCTATCTATCTCATTATCCAATTAAAGATAAATCCTTATATCGGCGCTACAACAGTAAATGGAAATATTTACTTCTACTAAATCTATAGTGAGAGATGACTGTAAGGAATTTATACTGTCAATTTCCCTTTATGTATCATTCTCTTGCATCTGTAAACTGGTTTCTTTTGTTGCCAAATAATTAAATAAAACATTAAAAGCAATTAATTAATTTAACCTTGAACTCGTCATATTTTGAAAGTTTCAGGTCGTCTTTACAGTCTCATCCTTTGGGGGTATTGGGTAATCCAGTAAATCTTTAAAAAAGAAAAATATGTTTGGTACCTTCATGTTCTCAGCGGCTTGATACTTTTTCGGAGAATTTTTCTTTAAACAGTGAAATCTTTGTTGGAAAAGTTTTAAATATCCAAATATATTTGTTTTACAAAGCTATTAAATTAACGAACACAAAGATACATAAATTTTGATACATGCAAAAAGATGTTATTCATGTAGATAGACAGATATACAGATAGATAGATAGACCGATAGACTGACAGATAGACAGAAAGACAGATAGACAGATAGACAGATAGACAGATAGACAGATAGACAGATAGATAGATAGACTGATAGACAGATAGATAGATAGACAGATAGACAGATAGACAGATAGACAGATAGACAGATTTATTTAAGCAGTAAATATTTGGCATTTAAATAAAACCAGGTTTCTATCTTTTGTTCATTTCATCCGTTCATGTTCTATCCATCTATCTGCCTATAGATATACCTCTTCTCTCTATCTATCTCTCTATATATCTATCTATCTGATAGAAAATGATAGATAGATAGTTCCGGTCCAGCGAACAAACTTCCTGTGAGTTCATCTACACAAGCAGCCCCCCCTTGACTTACCCTCCCCCAAGTGACTCCCCCCTCCTCACCTTTCCCATTTTCCCTCCCTTGTCCCCTTGTAAAAGTATTGCGCAGGCAGTAATCCAGAACATTTTCAAACCATTTTTATTTTTGCTTTCACAGGTTCAATTTTGCCTCATCTAAAGGGAGTGTAAGCGTAATTTTAAGTGACACTTCATGCAAAGATGACCATTGACCATGCCCGATTTACAATAGTACCCTTCAGAGCTGTGCCTGATCATGTATGAATTAGATATCTATGTTTTTTTTTTTAACTGATTATTTTCGATTGTGGGTTCTCTACAAAGGGAACTGACGTATTTCTAGAAATTATCCAGATTCGATCACTTTTAAACCTAGAAAAACGACAATATCTTCCACATTATTCATCAGATAAATTTTTAAGGGTACTATTGTGAATCGGGCATTTTCGTATTTGCGTGGAAGGGTACAGGAAATTATTCTAACAGTGACTATTCTAACTATGGCGGATTAGAAACGGAAAGAGAAGGATGCATAAATTATATATTTACTGTTAAAGATGGGTTAAATGTTGATCAGGATGTTCCTGGTTCTGCCTGGTTGATCCTCAGATGTATTAAGTATACGGGGAGAGTTGATCTCAAGATATATTAAGTATACGGAGATAGATGATCTCAAGATATATTAAGTATACGGAAAGGATGGTTGATCCCCAGATGTATTAAGTATATGGAGAGGATGGTTGATCCCCAGATATATTAAGTATACGGAGAGGATGGTTGATCTCCAGATGTATTAAGTATTTGGAGAGGATGGTTGATCCCCAGATCTATTAAATATATGGAGAGGATGGTGGATCTCCAGATATATTAAGTATACGGGGATGGTTGATCTCCAGATATATTAAGTATACGGAAAGGATGGTGGATCTCCAGATGTATTAAGTATATGGAGATGATGGTGGATCTCCAGTAGCCGGATTTAAAGAATTTGAGCGGCGGTTTAAATTTAAGCCGCGGTTTAAACATGGTTGGTTCCACTAAAAATTGTATCAAATGTTTCAAGATTTAAGCCGGCGCTGAATTTAAACTGGGTTTTGGAGGATTTTGGTGGATTTAAACAGCGGCTCAAATTCTTTAAATTCCATCTCAGGTGTATTAATTATATGGAGAGGATGGTTGATCCCCAGGTGTATTAAGTATATGGAGAGGATGGTTGATCCCCAGGTGTATTAAGTATACGGAAAGGATGGTTGATCCCCAGGTGTATTAAGTATATGGAGAGGATGGTTGATCCCCAGGTGATATTAAGTATACGGAAAGGATGGTTGATCCCCAGGTGTACTAAGTATACGGAGAGGATGGTTGATCCCCAGGTGTATTAAGTATACGGAAAGGATGGTTGATCCCCAGGTGTATTAAGTATATAGAGAGGATGGATATTAATATCCTCAATATTATAAGGATAAAAGGAAAATTTAAAATTTTAAAAGAACGTTTAAAACTGTTCCAAAGTATATAAACAACGCTGCATAGTGATTCTTTGTACACTGAAAAAAGATTTTTTTTTGAAAAATCAGTAATTTTGAAAATGTGAAAGCTTTCAACGAAAAATTCTGAAATTGTGATATTAAATAATTTCTTATGAATTGTTTAAAATTCCCCCGCCACCTCCGTTTGTACACCTCACCATGATAGAACCATATATTTATTTAACAAATGATGGTGATTTCATGGATTATACAGATTATTTACTAATTATATACTAGCGGACACATCATCAACATTAATTCAAAGCTTTCTACTAATATTATTGTGAAGGGGAGTGGGAGGGGGGGTTATTGACGCATTGTAGGTGGGTTAAAAAAAGGAGGGGTTATAGCAGTTTTCCAGGATTGATTTCGCAATTTACTTTAGCTGATTTGTTAATTTTTATTCAACCACAGGAATAGTTAATGGATTAAGTTTAGAAATAGTTCCTACGCTGAAAACTCTTGAATTGTAAATATCGAGTTCAATGCTTGATCTCCTCTTTTTGTTAATCTGCAGATTAATATAACTATATTTGACATCCAGAGAGTGCCTAAAATTTAAAGAATAAGCGAACAGGAGTAAGAATTTCCAGCTCAGGACCAAGTTCATGATTAGTTCCTGGATTAACTTCAGGATTAGTTCCTTGATTAAATACAGGGTTAGTTCCTAGATTAACTTCAGATTTATTTCCTAGATTAACTGCAGAAGTAGTTCCTAGATTAACTTCTGGATTACTTCTTGATTAAATACATGGTTAGTTCCTGGATTAGTTCCTGGATTAACTTCAGGATTAGTTCCTTGATTAAATACAGGATTAGTTCCTAGATTAACTTCAGATTTATTTCCTAGATTAACTGCAGAAGTAGTTCCTAGATTAACTGCATGATTAGTTCCTTGATTAAATACAGGATTAGTTCCTGAATTAACTTCAGGATTAGTTCCTAGATTAACTGCAGGATTAGTTCCTTGATTAAATACAGGGTTAGTTCCTAGATTAACTTCAGGATTAGTTCCTAGATTAACTGCAGAAGTAGTTCCTAGATTAACTGCATGATTAGTTCCTGAATTAACTGCAGGATTAGTTCCTGAATTAACTTCAGGATTAGTTCCTTGATTAAATACAGGGTTAGTTTCTGGTTTAACTTTAGGATTATTTCCCGGATTGACTTGAGAATTAGTTTCTGGATTAACTTCAGAATTAGTTTCTGGATCAACTTCAGAATTAGTTCCTGGATCAACTTTAGATCCGTAATTTAGATGATGAATTCTAAGGTTTAGATGATAAATATCTAGGTTTAGTTGGTAAACTTGACGGTTCAGGTCATAAACTCCTTGGGTTGAGTAAAAACTCCATGGTTTAAATAATAAACACCATGGTTTAGATGAAAAACTTCATGGTTTAGATGACTACACTATGCATTGAATAGAAAACTCCATGGATAAAATGATAAACACCATGGTTTAGATGAAAAAATCCATGGCTCAAACGAAAAAACTCTTTTGTCTGAATGAAAAACTCCGTGGTTTAAATAAAAACGCCATGGTTCAAATAATAAACTCTAAGGCTCTAGTGACCAGCACTGAGATATATCTGCAAAACTCCAAGGTTCAATCGATAAACTTCAAGGTTTAAATACAAAACTTGATGGTTCAGGAGATAAACTCCAAGGTTTAGATGATAAACCCAACAATTCAGGTAATATACTCCAAGGTCTAGGTATAGATTAAATATTCCATGGTTAGGATGTTTAAGTTCAAGCGATAAAGTCTATTGTTTAGATTGTTAACTCTACAGTTTAGATCATAAGCTCCATAGTTCATGGGATAAACTACATGGTTTGAATGAAAATTGTATTGTTTTAGTGATAAACTCCAAGGTTCAGATGATAAACTCCAAGGTTCAGATGATAAACTCCAAGAATTAGGGGATGAACTCTAATCAAATCAGGTGAAATCCATTCCATCTTTGGGATTTTTGGTAGTTATGTCTTGAATAAGATGTTCTCTGAACGTGTTTTGATGTAGTTTATCACCTAAATCATGGAGTCAATCATGTAAACCTAGAAGTTTATCATCTGAACCTAGAAGTTTATCATCTGAACCTAGAAGTTTATCATCTGAACCTAGAAGTATATCATCTGAACCTAGAAGTTTATCATCTGAACCGAGAAGTTTTTATCTAATCCTGGGAATTTAACACCGAAACCATGGATCTAAAGTCACCTCATCAAGATTTTAACAAGTTCTGGCATTCTCTGGAAGGTTGGGCCGGATATATCATCCTGGATATCTGGAGAAACTAAAGACTATGGTCTGATCACACAGCATCAGGCACTTCAGAGATATTACAGTTAACGATTCTGCTCTAAAAGAAAGATACAGATTAAATTAGATTCGTAATTTTTTTCATAAAATACAGAGAATGTGTTTTTTTTTCTCCTCGTAATCTAAAATTGTGATAGCTTAGCACAAAAACTGCCCTTCAGAGTCGTTTTAGATGAAATATCAAATTTTATGACACCCCCAAATACGACAAAAATAACAAGGGTTGTACTTATTTATGTTTTTCTATCGAACTTTCAAGAATCTTTCAAATCGCAAAGATTATAATTAAACCTTTGTTTAAGTAGCAACATATGGTGTAGTTTTTTTAAATCTTGAAAACAGATCCTTCTCTACACCGTTAAACCGGTAGTCCTCTATTTTCAGATAGAAAAACATGAATATCTCGGTTTTTTGCTTTGACTAGGGGTTCAACTGTACTTTTGTGAATCGGGTGATAATTTTTCAATCGGAAGTTCACTTTAAGATACTTTAGTATTCTCTTTAAGTATGAAATCTAGAACTAAAAATGTAAAAAGTTCAATGAATGAGGTTTGTGTAGTTTATGGTTGCATTTGCATATACATAGTATATTTACATACATACATGAAATATTTCAGTTTTTATAATTTTTAGGAATATTAATGTATGCTTTACAAAAGCCACGTGTGCCTAATAAGCCTCATTACCCTGCTCGTTTAGAAACTAATTATCATTCTTGTATTTGTCTGAACAAAGTATTCACGTAAAAAGCGTCCATACACCAAACCCTGAGTAATTACAGGGTTAGCCAACATTCCAGGCATATTCATCCCTTTAAACAGATCCCTTTAAACAGATCCCTTTAAACAGATCCCTTTAAACAGATCCCTTTAAACAGATCCCTTTAAACAGATCCCTTTAAACAGATCCCTTTAAGCAGATCCCTTTTGACAGATTCCTTTAAACAGATCCCTTTAAACAGATCCCTTTAAATAGATTCCTTTAAACAAATCATTTAAACAGATGATCCCTTTAAAATATACCTTTAAACTAATCATATTTAACTGATACCTTTGAACCAATCAATTTAAGCAGATCCTTATATACATTTCCCTTTTAACAGATCCCTTAATACATATCCCTTTAAACAGATCCCTTTATACATATCCCTTTAAGCATATCCCTTAAAACAGTTTCCTTTAAATAAATACTTTTAAGCAGATTCCTTTTCAATAAATCCCTTTAAACAGATTCCTTTATGAGGATCCATTATAAAGAATTCGTTAAACAAAACCCGCAACACAAATCCCATAAAAATGACCGTATAAACGCCAGGTCCCTTTTTTAACTGCAAACCCCTTTCAACAGATCCTTTTCAGCAGATTCTTTTATCACAGATTCCTGGATCCCTTTAAACAAATTTCATTATGATGATCCCTTTATGTGGATCCTCTTATGTCAAATCCTTTAAACAGACAGTCTACGCATATCCCAAAAGAAAGGCCCTACGGGTCCCTTTAATCAGACCTCAACATAAAACTACCTTGGTTACGTTAATTTTCTAGCAAACTAAAACTAGGTCTGTGTTATAGTAACCTAAACTACCTTAAATACTCATTTCTGTATTCTAACACTACCTATCTAGGCTTGGTTCTGTATTATAGGAACATAAAACTACCTATCTAGGCCTGTTTCTGTATTCTAGGAACCTAAAACTACCTATCTAGGCCTGGTTCTGTATCCCTGGGATCCGGTGTACCCTATAGTTCCCAGTGTACAATGTATAGATAATCTGGTAGGCTCTCATGCAATATATTGTTGATACCAAGCATTCACAGAGATATGCATAGATATCGTCCTGGTACACATATACACATAAACATGTTCATACATTAGATATTACAGGTTCTCACTGGTTAGGATAATTAATATTTTACCTAATTAATGGGACTGTACGCGTAATTTCAAGTGATCCTCCATTCAAAAAGGGAGATGTCCGATTTACAATGCTTTACATATATTTATCGAAAATCCCGAATATTTAACGTCCAACGCTGTTTTTCAGAAATTCTCTGAACATATTTATTTTCGGCGACTTTTGGAAAGTAAGCATTAATATTTATTTAAGAAAAACACCTTTCAAACGAACATAATATACAAATGGAAATTTTAGCAGCAGAGAACTCTGGAATGGGAGGACGACTTTTAGTTTTGACTTTAAATAGTCCAATAAGATGGGACACAGAAATGGTTTAGTCTAAACAGACCCAATTCACTTAATCACTGATTTAATAAGTGTATATTAAAACAATTTGCTTTGTAACAACATCAAATTCAGTATTGCTATAAAGTCGTCTTCCTTTTTCGGAGTGCTCTGGTTATCACTGTAATTATGATAATTTAAGAACTAGAAAGTGTTACCTGAAATTAGGTGAAAACAAAAATTAATGTTTGTAGAAACACCGACTTTCTCAAGCTCTATATAAATTGTACACTGTACAACACAATGTACAAAGATGGGGTCAATGACGTAATGGTTTGATGACCAAGAACCATTTTTGTAATAGCATGCAAATTATGAACGCTAGGAGGGTTCGGAGGTAAGGTAGGAGAACAAGAAGGGGAAATGCTTAATGAATTGTGTGAATATAGATTGGTTAGATAAGATTTTAATAATAATAATACCACCGTCCATATCTCCAGGCTAGGGACCCATCTTGACCAGTAGTAGCTGGCAGAAGGAGCAGAAAGAGAAGAAGGAGGAGGAGGAGGAGGAGTAAGAGAAGAAGGAGTAAGAGGAGTAGGAGGAAGAGGAGGAGGAGGAGGAGGAAAGTTCAAATTTTTATTCATGAACAGAATCAGGTGAACCATAAATAAAGGCCAAAAAATTGTTTATATCTGGGGTATAACTGGAGTAAATGAAAACCGTCCCATCCCTACTGGTTCTCCGCAGATGATAAAGATCAGACTAATTGAATGAGGAAACAAGAAGAATTCCTGATTATCAGGGTCTTATCTTTATCCAGTTCCTGTCTCACCATGGGTTGACAAGGGGTGGATAACGAAGAATATAAAGGATGAATGAAATCAGGGGAATGATAGAAATTCGGTTAAATCAAGGAGTATGGAATATAAGGGAGAAGGAATCGACCCGGCCCGCCCTACTTTATGGTTATATCCATGCTTTGCAGACGGTACTCAATTCGGTTAAATCAAGGAGTATGGAATATAAGGGAGAAGGAATCGACCCGGCCCGCCCTACTTTATGATTATATCCATGCTTTGCAGACGGTACTCAATTCGGTTAAATCAAGGAGTATGGAATATAAGGGAGAAGGAATCGACCCCGCCCGCCCTACTATATGATTATATCCATGCTTTGCAGACGGTACTCAATTTTTAAAAGAGTTTTCAAAGGTTGTCTTTATAATTTTTTAAATGTGTGTTTTTAATATTCCTTTTTGAGAGACAACAACTTTATTTTAATGATGTTAACTGCAGTATTATTAACTGATATTAACCTAGATTTCGCACTAAATAACATGCTAATTTTTATATTCATGAATTTAGAGATTCTTCACTTAAAAAAGCTTTTTAGAAAATATTGTAATTTTACTTTTTGTAATTCTTTACAACTTTCTTTTGCCCCCCCCCCCCCAGGAGCTCCTAGAGGGCGGAGGGCAAAGTTTGAACTCTAAATTCAGAACATTTGGCTTCTTGGATATCAAGCACAACTCACCCAAGTATACTTTAAAGGTACACATACGTACAGTCTAATCACCTTGCAAGTACTACTTTATCTCTCCTTCAAACTAAATTTCAAAAATTAGCCTCCAACAAATTCGAATTTGAAATACACGAAGCCTTTTATATAATCCGCGATTTTTGTATTACGATGCATACAAAGAAAAAATGTTTACAACTGAAATAGAAGATGGGCGCAAAGCGCCATGAAAGCCTAGTTCTTTTATACTTAGATAAAAGATTGCAAATGTCGACTATAAAACCTTGAAATATCAAGGAACTATGAATTAAATCAGGTTGAAAATATGAAAATAACATAAGAGCTTGAAGGTAGTGTTTATTTCCTCTACGGTAAATAGAAAGGAGTTTAAGAATGCACACTGCACATTCATATGAATCAAATTCAGGCCAAGAAATAACATAAGAGCTTGAAGGTAGTGTTTATTTCCTCTACTGGAAATAGAAAGGAGTTTAAGTATGCACACTGCACATTCATATGAATCAAATTCAGGCCAAGAAATAACATAAGAGCTTGAAGCTAACAAGTGTTTATTTCCTCTACTGGAAATAGAAAGGAGTTTAAGTATGCACACTGCACATTCATATGAATCAAATTCAGGCCAAGAAATAAAATAAGAGCTTGAAGCTAGGAAGTGTTTATTTCCTCTACTGGAAATAGAAAGGAGTTTAAGTATGCACACTGCACATTCATATGAATCAAATTCAGGCCAAGAAATAACAATTTAGGTTTGAAATTGTTGAAATATAATCTTATAAAGTATTTTTATAATTTCATCAACATTCCAGGGATAATTCTGAACTGTTAGAATTGGTCTGCAGATATAGAATTAATTCCTTATCTAATCTTCATTAATTATCCTTTCATTCTTAATATCTATCTATCTATCTATCAAACTATCTATCTATCTTTCTATCTTTCTTGCTATCTATTATCTATCTATCTATCTTTCTTTCTATCTATTATCTATCAATCTATCTATCTATTTTTCAATCTAATTATCTATTTATCTCTCTATTTATCTATCTATTAATCTGTCTATATATCTATCGATCTATCTTTATATCTATCTATCTATTTATCTATCTNAGTCAAAACATAAACAAACAAAATGTGAACATAGCAGACGAAACTCTTACAAGTAACAGATTACAGCTTTCTCAGTAGGTATCACTATTACTAAATCAATGAATTATTTAAATTCGTCACTGAATTCCCATGTTTATTGGGACACCCTGTAGTACAATTGCTTTGGCTCATGCTCATTCGACTTTTTAAAGCTGTAACATGATTCTAAAAGTCGTCTTCATATTTCAGAGTTATCAGCGTAGTATAATTTAATTTAATTGATGATTTAAACTTTTTCAAATAGTTTACGTAGACAAAGGAACCCGTCAAATTCACTGTAAGTTTTAAAAATATACATTATTTATCTTGTTCATGTTTTGCTTTTGTTTTTATAATAATAATAATAATAATTATAAGCTTTTAAAGCTTCAGTCTTCAAGTTATAACATAACAGTCTTTAAGTTAAAAAGTATAACATAAAATTGTATATAAATTTTTTTAGAAAAAATTTTTGGATGTCGAAAACAAGTTAAACCACGTTGGGTATGTATTTATTAAGTTCTTGCCATTCTTTTTTTTAAACATTAAACCTTTAAAAATTTAATATTAATTATCGTTAACTTGACATTAAATCTTTAACTTGACATTAAATCGTTAACTTGACATTAAAGCTTTAACTTGACATTTCATCAACAACTTGACATTAAATCTTTAACTTGGCATTTCATCAATAACTTGACATTAAAGCTTTAACTTGACATTACATTTTTAACTTGACATTACATCAATAACTTGACATTTCATCAATAACTTGACATTTCATCAATAACTTGACATTTCATCAATAACTTGACATTTCATCAACAACTTGACATTTCATCAATAACTTGACATTACATCTTTAACTTGACATTTGATCGATAACTTGACATTAAATCGTTAATAAACATGGGAATTTAGTGACGAATTCGATATCGTCTTTTTAGATAATTCTTTGATTTAGTATAGTGATACCTACTGAGAAAGCTGTAATCTGTAAGAGTTTCGTCTGCTATGTTCAAATTTTGTTTGTTTATGTTTTGACTGCATACGGTTGTACTTAGTAAAACAAGAAAATTATACAGTGAAACCCTGAATAACGAATACATCGAAAGAATTCATCAAATGTCGTATTCTTCACTTTCTGATAATGGAATGTTGCAGATATTTAGTTTTTTAATTAAATGATTATATGGAGCGCTTTAAAACTGTTCCCGCATATTCATGGCTATTTATTTATTTTGAAAATACTGAAATTTACGTAATATAGTATAAAACTCATTGAAAAATTATCAAGACGACATTTGATAAATTCTTCCGATGTATGCGTTATTAAGGGTTTCACTGTAGCATACAAACAGAGTAAACTTGTCCGTCTATACTGTTCATCTTGCGCAGACATTATAGACACATCATTACAGTCTTTTACCCTTTTCATAAAATAAACTCTAGCAGACATAATAATATTATGGCTTTTGAAATTATGTATTACAATGCTAATTCATAACAAAGACGATATCCAATTCGTCACTGAATTCCCATGTTTTTTGGGACACCCTGTAGCATTAAACCTTGGACTTTACACAAAATCTTAATAAGTTTAAAATTTATGATTCATCATTATTCATTAACTCGTCATTTTACCTTAAAACTTTGATTAACTTTAACTTACAAATTTTATGTTTGAAACAGAAACGGTAAATCTAGAATGGACTCTGAATTATCATCTTTAAATCAGGAATAATCATCATTTTTCTGACAAACAGTCAATTTACTCCACTTTGTCAAACCAGACAAATCGGTCAAGCGTTTCATGAATTATGATACATAGATAGTTTTCATGTTTAACCAAGATGTGAATAACAATTTTTCAAGCCAAATTAAATAATCGATGTTAACCCATTCTTAAATGCAAAATTGCATAATTAAAAAAAGCATAAATTTTGAGACACACAATGTGTGATAATTGGAAACTGACTTTTATGAGTATGAGTATGGAAACAAATGTGTTTTCAAGAAGATGTTCACTATAGTACTACATATAGGGATGGGAAATAGCAAGATTCGTTTTACAGAAACTTTTAATGTTTTCATACTTTTTAAAAAGTTTTATGACATCATGAGAAGGTTCCAACATTTTAGAACTTTATCCTGTAGAAGTTTGCTTTTATCAGACATGCAAATTTGTTATCCTGAAAGAGAATATAAGGCAAAAACAATAACTTTTGGTTCGTTTTTGCCTTGTATTCTCACATAGGATATAATAAATTTGCTTGTTTGATAAAAAAAATCTTCTACAGAATACAATTTTAAATCGTTGGACCATTCTCAGATTGTTGTAAAACCTTTTAAAAGTCTAAAAGTCTAAAAAGTTTCTGTAAAACGAATCTAGCATATGATATGACCATCGCTAACTGCATAATGTAATGTAATTGGATTCTTCTGTATTTACAGGGGGATGGGTTTTTACACTACAGTATTTCTCCAAATAAATGTTTTCAAGAAAAAAACTCGTTAATTCATGAAAAAATAAACCAATCAAGATGATGATTAAAGTGTTTATCAGAAATCCCCCAGTGAGAAGATATATTTTAGTGCTGCATCAACTCTTAAGGTTAGAACCTACAAACATTTTTTATGTTATGATGACATGCGGATCCCATAAAAATATATTAATTTTACTAAAAACTGAAGAGGGGGGGGGGAATTCAATACAAAATATTTGGCTTTGTATTGGCGTAATGGGGTAAACAATTATTAGTCAAATTATGAAAAGAATAGTATATATTTTAATTATATTGTAAAAATGCAAGGGGTCGACGTTTTTGTTTCTTGCCTGTCAATAATATGTTTCCATCTATCTAATGGACAGGTATTTCATCTATTCGCAAACTCATAATAATGTTGACAAAATTGTAAACCAAATTGTTTTTGACACTACACCAAGGTTGTATAACAAGGTTAATTACTCTCGTTGCGCTCCAATGTACAGAACATATCGTCTCCTTAGACAGATAGATAAAACCCTCATATGACGTTACTCTCGCCTCTATAATCAGTGACGTCATATTAGGTTTTTATCTATCTATCTTAGGAGACACCATTTTCCGTACATTGGAGCGCATCAAGAGTTACCTAACTTATTATAAAACCTTGCACTACATAGGATCAGTATGAAATTTGATTGGACATAAGCATTTACAGTACAGTAGAGTAAAGTACAGTGTACACAATGTTTAGCAAACCTGCCGGAACTGTACAGTACAGTACAACAATCTTCTGTCTGCATCTGGTGGGGAGCTAAATATGCAAACAGGTTTTTATCTCATTTAACCACCACTCACAATATTTATTTAGTTTTATAAGAAAAAAGCTGAAGGGCCCGGCGTTGCCGGTGGAAAAAATTAAAAGTCTGNGATATATATATATATATATAGAAGGATTGAAATAATGTCTACAGTATCTTTAACATTATCAATTGTAACATCTAGTTTTCAATTCTTACAATTTGTTAAGTTTCACGGTATGGTAGAGCATGGGCATGAAGCACGAGTATTCATGGTTCAAAATTCAAATGTCGTCGTCACAATGTTTGATAAAGACTACGGGGGCCGCCACAATGAAAGGTATTTCAAAATAAAAGTTTAAAAATGTAAAAGAAAATTTTAAAATTCTATCTAAATTTGTTTTGCTAGTCTGTTAAAAATTGTAACAAATTTTCCAAAAAAAAATAGAAACAGAATCAATTGCGCATAACCGCAAGAAAGGTTTATTGGACGGTAAACATTGAAATACTTCATTTAGAAAAAGATTTATTTTTTAGTTTTGGAAATCCATCAATATTTAAAGAAAAAACCGCAAACTTACGAACATAAAGGGGGCCGCGAAACCACTGCGAAGGCCTAGATAAGATGTGTTATAGTCTGAGATGGTGTTTGTTTATAAAAATAGCAGGACCAAGGGTGCATTGAACATTGTACAAATTGAAATGTTTCAAGAAATAATGTTTAATATTAAACCGGTTTTACTAAGACTTGATTAGGTTTGCTATGTTCGGACAGTCAGTTATTGTGGATATGAAGGTAATTAAATACTGATCTTGTCATTCTCTTTTTCCGTGTGTGAGGGAAGGCATGTTTTATACATTTGCTTGCTTCAATTGCTAATTAAAAGAATATTGAATTAAAATGAAAATTATGTATAGTTGAAATCTGCTACTCTGTAAAACTTTATATTCTGATCGTATTTGCTTCATCAGGAAATTCCTCATTCTAAAACTTAGAAAAACTATATTTTGACTAACTGGGATTAAGAAATGTTTCAGGGATACCTGAGCTAAACATTCTTTGATCATGACAGGCAGATACGAGTTGTAACATCAGACCAGTTAAGATGTAGTATATAATGCAAGATTAAATAAGACAAAGTTAGAGTAATAAGAGAAAGAGACAATATGGAATAGACATACAAGAGAAAAATAGAGAGTTTAAACAGGAAAACTCCGGAAACGGACAGGGAATCCGGAAACAGAAACCCTTACATAAACTCCTAATGAGAAGAACAAACTTCGAAAACCCAACAAAAAAGAGGAAAAAAGAAGAAAAAATATTTTTTTTTAAATAGATAAAGCTTTAAAGGAATAAAAGAATAAAAGAATAAAACAAAAGATATCTAAAAATTAGAAAGAAAGAAAAAAGAAAAGATCCAAAAATAGAGAGAATAAATAAAAAAGATAAAATCTTTGTTCTCAAATCGTAAAATCATCTGAGAACAAGAAAGGTTTAAACAAAAAATGGATAAGGCAAGATAAGTTTAAGAAAAAGTACGAATGACCGAGTGTTGTAAGTNTACGCTGAACAATTTAAGAAACATGCAGTTTATTTTATCTCAAAAACACACATCTTTCTAAATTGGAACCGAGTTTTTGTTTCAAACTGACCAAAAATTTAAAATTCCTATGTCTTAATCTGATATGTTATCTCAAACTTTGATTTTTTGATCTAACAAAGTTTAAAGAGAGAAAATCAGAGTTTGAAGCCTTTTCTTTTTAGCTTTCTGGGACACAGTATTTCTTCATTACCGTGAATAATCTAAACCTATATCATTTGTGATTAGTTTATTTACTTTTGGAAATATAATCTTTTTCATATAAATTTAGATTTTAATTATGTCATAATAATAATAATGTAATAATGTGACACAAAATGTTGGAAATTTTAAAAATCCACGAGCAGGGCAGCGCCGGACATTTCAGCAAAAATCAAGATCTAATACCCTGCACTGCGAACTAAGATGTGCACGCTCTCACACACAAATCAAATAGTATTTTGCCAATTACTCGTTTTAAACTTAAAGGGAGTGGCCGGCAATGTATGTTAGTTGTACTGAGAATGTAGTTTTGTGAATGCATTTTTAGGATCCATTTTTGAACATATGGAACGTTTTAATGATGTATAATTACTGAGTTTAAGCGCAAAGTCGATGTTCAAAATTATTTAATTGGGTGGTTACGTTTTGAGAATCGTTATTTTTTAAATTATTAAATAACGACGACGAAAAATTCATCAAAAATTCTACAGTAAACTAATTAAATGTTTAGGAACTTATTTCTTAATAGAAATTTGTCCATGAATCAATGTTAGAATAAATTATTTCTTTTTCCTCATTAAATTGAATCTCTTATTCTTTACGAATTTGTTCGCAGATTTCTACAAATTCTTTAAATGTCATCTTTTCAATAAAAATTTAAGAAAATATACAGAAAATGTTTGTAAAGAATGAGAGATTACAGACACTAATAACTTAATTTCGTCGATGATAAGAGTCAATTTTTATTTTCTAAACTTGTTCCTAAACAACTAATTAGTTTACTGTAGAATTTGTGTTACGTTTTTTACGTTATTTAATCATTTAAAAGAAATCGATTCTCAAAACGTTACCACCCAAATGGTTGATTTTGAAAGTCGACTTTGCGCTCAAACTCAGTAAGCATACATCATTAAAAGTTTTTTTATGTCTCGCATGAATCCACAATACTACATTCCAAGTTCAACTATATAATACATTTCCGGTCACTCCCTTTAAGCTAAGAACAAGCGCGTTCCATTTTTATAATGCATGTGTCTAGGGTATAAAAAGGATTAGTAAGTTGTCGAGGTAAAACCAAGGCGTTGTGACACTTTAAACTCAAGGCTGTCTAAAAATTTGATGACTAAGTTCCAGAGTTGTCTATATCTCAGTGTGTTGATAAACCTGGCCAACGCTGGGAACTCCAATATCATGATATTATCATTTATATTGTAAAGAATATCATTATTTATTTTTAAAAAATGACATATTCGTTTATTATCTATTTAGCACATGACTCTTAAAAAGGTAATAAATAAAGTTTCTATAAAGAACTATTATTTTAAACCCCTAGGTTATAGCTTTTTTATTTAAGTAATTATTAATTCAATCAGACAAATCATGTTACCTTTAATCTTCTAGTTCTTAAAGTTCACAATATTAACCTTTAAGCATTTTCGTTATTATTTTCATTTT
>NW_019396213.1:0-8704 GCF_000591075.1 Eurytemora carolleeae
GTATCCGGATTGATATTGACTATGGTATTATTGAAGAACCTTAAGTTCGAGATTGAGGTATCTTGTAAAACAGATACCTCAGAATACGGAAGGTTGTACCTGGATTGGTACGGATCAAAACTATTTATTGAAGTAGGGCATTTACTACAACCAGATAAAATCCAAACTAGAGGAGCTACGAGGTCACAAAGTCATACGAGTAATGTCGCATAAATTTTACCTTCTCCATCTGTCTAGTTTACAGTGGTGAGACTTCGAATAGACTCAATAAAATATATATTATTTCATTTGAAGTATGAAGTAATAAATACAGTTATACTACCGTAGAATATATATATTATATCTAAAAATGTTCATAAATTGTAAGATTAAGTTGACGTATACAATACAGCAGTTGAGAGCTTTAGTTCTTATCCTACGGATAAAAATCTGATTTTCCCCTTTAAAAAATGGTATGAATTCCCTCACCCTCTGGTTGTATAGAATAGTGATCAGCCACTATAAAATCCCCCCCCCACACAGCTTGCCCGGGGAGAATGGAAAAGGTTTTCTCCATTTATCAAGAATATTCTGAAACCTTGTTTACAATGTATTATTTACACGACAAGAAACAGAAATATTCTCCATTTTTCCATTTCTAAAATAAAATGGCATTTTTATATACCAGCCATCTTTCTTTTAGTTTTAATTGGGATATTTTGTAAAAATGTTTCTTTTTTTAAATTTTTGTAGTGACATTTTAGCCATCTTTCTTGCATGGTATTTGAATCATTTTTACTAAATGAATGCCAACCATCTTTATTACATGACATGTCAATAATATTTTTAGACCTTTTTTGTGTTCATCATATTTGTCGATAAAAATTAATTTCAAAGGAACTGAATACTAATTTTTTTTATAATTTTGACATTTAAATCAAACAGAATTCATAGTTAAATATATTAAAGGTGCGCGACAACAGGTTGGAGAGCTCTACGATCGCAGGAGGATAAAAGAAAAAGAAGGGAATTGAGTTTTTGCCACAAACTCAACTATTCTACTATATATCTTTGCAACCCTTTGGTGTAAACCTTGATAGGTTTAAACTTAGATTATTTGATCCATAAGAATTCTTAGTCTAAAATATCAAAGGTTTACACCATCAGGTTACAAAGATATACAGATTAGAAAATCAGAGTTCGGGAAAAAGATTTAATTACTTTAGTTTCATCCTTGAAAATAACTATTGAGTGTTAACTCTTTATTCACGGAGAAGGGTGGGGAGCGGGTAGGGTTCTAGAGATAAGGGTTGGGGGTGCTAGAGATATGGATAAGGGGGGGGGGATGCTACAATGATATATCTAGGGAACCCTGTACACCTAAATCCTATTTAAATAGAAGTCTGTGAGGCAGATAATTGTATAACTATAATCTTACATTATCATATATATACAGTATAGCAGAGTAGAGTAGGGGAATATTATACAGAGGGACCCATAAAACTGGGGAATAGGAAGACGACATTAAAAATCTTTCATTTAGATATTTGATGTAAAGTACATAGTTTTTTTTTAAATGAAATTCCGCTATGTACAGTGTACACTGCAAAATTGCTGTGTTTTTCGAACTCAATCCGCAATAATACACTAGTCAATATCAATCCGGATACAACTCTATCTGTATTCTCAGGTATCTGTTTCACCAGATACAACTCAAAATCTTGAACTCAAGGTTCCTCAATAATACACTAGTCAATTTCAATCCGGATACAACTCTATCTGTATTCTCAGGTATCTGTTTCACAAGATACAACTTAAACTCGAACCCCAGGTTCCTGAGCAAAAATTTCTTTGATTGAATTATCAAAACCATACTTTAAGTTAAACAATCGTCTTCCTATTCCACAGTTTTATGAGTCTCACTGTATCCCATCCCCATTTATTGGCAGAAATGTGCATTATTTTTTGTTCGTTTTTAAGAATTCAAGGCTTTCAGACGACTCCACAAAAATCTGAAATGTTAATCATTAAAATGGCATGGTCTAACAGTTTGCTATTATTAAATGTGTGCCAAATTTACATACATTTACCTTAACATAAGATGTAAGGCAAAACAAAACGTCGCCCATCTTAAAGGTCCAGGGTTGAAACAATTCAAATAAATAATTTTTTCCAGTTCCTTTTCGAAGTTTCTATAACTTTTATTTAATCAAAATTAATTATATCATTATTATGCCTTAAACCAAAATCTCAGATTAGAATCAATTCAATATTGCATTTATGGGGGAAGCATTTTTTAAGTTCCTTGTTTTATAAAAAAAATCTTTTCTTTGTATTAATTTTTCAAGCACGAATTGCACTGAGAGTAAAAGATAAGAAGTGACATTTTTATCGATGAATCGTGAACAATTTGCAGTATTTTTCCATCTTACCTTAATTTTGTTGGTTTCCACATTTCAAATAATAACCTCCTCAGGAACTGTGCGGCCCGATTTTTTTTTGCTTTTTCCTTCCGGGGGGGGGGGAGGGGGAGGAGGAGAGGGGAGATTGTTCATTTATTCTCTAGCTGAGTAAAGGAACCTGAGCAGCAGGTTTTTAGAACAACTAAATAAGATATTTCATATGTTTCCAGGTTTAAAGGGACTGTGGACTGTGGAGTATGGAGTGGATTTCAAGTGACCCTTTTTATCAGGAGTTATATTCTCGATTCACAACAATACCTGGAGAACATTTGTCTTAGCAAATGTACTTGTTTTTCTTTCTTGGTTTATTGTTTCTTTTTTAAGTCACTTGCGGACTAATGCAGTAGAGAAAATAAAATAGATTATCAAGTACAATAGGTGGCAACAGAGAAATTAACCAATTATGCACGACGTCACAAGTGTCAAATATAAAAAGGAAAACGAAATTTTCTCACATTAGTTGACATGTTTGCCAAGATTAAATAAAAAAGCGCAAAAACAGAAAATAAAGAACACATCAAATTTCACTTATGTTACAGTAAGATAAACACTTTATTCTAAAATTATCACTATAATTAATTTTGTTGAACACAAAAACTGACTTGACGTCAGAATACAGTTGTACTGAGAGTGTACACATTCTACGTTGCCATCTATTGTACTAGAATCTGGAATGGATTGGGAATCTGATATTCAACTCTTTAAATGCAGGATCACTTGAAGTTACAATAAAAACTTTTGATAAACCATTTAGACAGACATGTTAACATTATTGTAGCCGTGGTCATCACGATTTAGATAATATTTAAAGGAACTGTCAGCGTAATTCAAAGTTACCCTTCATGCCCGCCTAACAATGGTACCATTGAAACCATTATCTATTCAATAATGTAGAAGATTTTCCCTTTTTCTAGGTTTATAAATGCGTAGTTTTAATAATTTCTGTATGTTTTCCTGCAGTGGAAATGCGCAAGTCACTTCTGCATAGAAACCGGTTTTGAAAGTTTTTAGTTTTTAAATTTATAAACATTGTTATATAATTTATACTTGATCAGACAAAGCTTTAATGGTACCGTTGAGAATCTGGTATTGACATTTTTGCACGGAGAGCCAATTGAGATTAAGACAAGTGATTGGTATAGACCTGCGATAAATGTATATTGTATACTGTACNATAAATGTATATTGTACTGTACACGGCTGCTCCCCCCCCCTGGATCCCAAGGGTTCCGTATCTAAACATCATGTCTATTATATTAAAGTGATGTGAGAATGTGTATCTGAGAAAATAAGAAACAAGATAGATAGATAGAAAGACATGGTAGATAAACAAAAAATAGAAAGATTTTTATAAAGGAAAATGCATAAGAAGATGTAGATATAAGAAAAAGAATATTCATTTGGTGTACTGTACCGTTCTAGTCGTTTATAGTCAGTTTCATTTAAAATTCGGTGATGGTGGACCAAACCTCTGTAGAGTAAAAAAAAAGTAGATGTTAGTTCAAACATTTATTGAAAACATATTTCGGTCTGGGTTGACCCTCGTCAGTTCTAACGATATAATATAACCAGAAGAAAATAAACAAACAAAAAAGATTATTTAAAAAAATGGGTTGTCAAATGGACATAAGGGAAACGAACTCAGATTATGAGATGGAAAAAAAGATAATTTGCAAATATTCACTGTTAAAAAAAATGTTTTATTACAATTATTATTCCTTGAGATTGTTTCTGTCACAAAGAAGAAAAACAAACTTGCCTTTGCTTAGCTATATATATCTATTTCCTTGTGTTATTATTTTAAGAAGTATTTAGCAAAATTCTCATCAATTTTTGTGTCAAGCCTGTATAATCTTATTCGAATCAATATATTAGAACACTAGCTGAAGTGCCCGGCGATGCCCGTGTAATTAAAAAGAAAATCGAATATAAAAAATAATTTTTCAAGAAAAAAAAAATCGATTTTTAATTTTTTAGCCTAGGTTTCCTTTAAACAATTTTAGCCATAAGGCTAAGCCGTTGGACCAGCTATAGCTAACAATCATATATACATCTCTATGATAATATATGAGCGTAGAGCTTTATTATATAGAAGAGAATATTCAGCTTTTGCCTTTTTAATTTAATTTGTATAAATATATGAGTGTGTGTCTGTAAACTAATAAATCTAATTGTATAAAACTCCTGGTGTAATAGTTAGTCCTTTCTATTTATCCATTCGGGATTATACTGTGATTAGGATAATGGCAACCCAACCCTTCAGGGCTGAATACTAATTAGAAAAATAAAGATAATATAATTTTAGATAATTTTTTTAAAGAAATTATCAAAGTTACAAAAAAATCTTTATTTTAAAATAAGTTCCCCTGAATCTACTGTATTCCTTAATTTTGCGGAGTACTTTTTCCAGTTGGTGATAACACCCCCAGATTAGATATAAACCATATAAACCAAACCTTCCATTACTAGATTCAAATTACGAACAATTCACAAGTATAGATAGATAGATAATATTCATAGAACATATATCTATATCTACATCTATCTGTATAAAGCGCAATAGTGTGATTCAAATAAATTAGTTCAACAGTCAGTAAGTCTCCAATATCAAACCTGATTTCAACCATCAAATGGGTATTTTTTTGCATATTCAAAATTAATTTTGAGGGAAATAATATTTTGAAAATTTATTTTTCTACTTGTTTAGAAAATTAGCAATTTCCCATAACGATTGAAAAAAAAGTATTCAGGGAAACACATGGGGCGGGCATAACTCTCCTAATTTTGCCTGGCTAGGTTAATACTGTACAATGAATTTTGTCGAAAAATGTTTTCTTATGACTGAGTTGGTATCATAGAGTACAGTGGGTTTAATCCTAAGTACATCTATTTGTCGGTATTGTGTGGACAGTTAATTTTAATATTTTTCAACAATGAGATATTGTAGTGTCAAAAATTGTGTTAACATCGATGTTTCGGGTTCAGAAATTTTTCCTAACATACGAAAAGGGTGGATAGAACAAGTTATCTGGAAGACAAAACACCCAATTTTTATATGCTGTGAACATTTTGACAAAAATTGTTATAGAAACAAAGATAGCAAAAATCAAAATACTCAGATGGTGCAGTTCCCTCTATATTTAAAATGGGTTGTGTGAACAACTCATTACAGGTTGCAAGGCATGACCATTCATACCAAAGAGAGAATCTAAGCAAAGAACAGCTTTTCGAGAGATTGCAACAATCAACATTAAAGGCTAATGAATTTCAGCAAAATTATGATCCCCCAGGTAGAATTTCTGATCGCGTCATTGTGTACATTGGCTGGCCCCCTCTATTATTAATATCTCGATGGGGAATAGAGATCACGTCAAACTAAAGTAAAATGCAAGAACGATTGAAATCTAATAATGTTTTTTATCATAACTCCTTTTATTGAAGAGCTATTGAGAAGAACAAAAATGTTTAGAATTTCTAAAATGTAAATTTAATAAACATTGTAGCAAATCCCATATTTATAAACCTGAACTCACACATCTAGATATATTACGTTGTACATTGTAACCTAACTGCGATTGTAAATAACTATGTCAAACCTTTGCGATTAAAGCTGACTAGGATTATAAATAGGATTGTATATAACGACGTAAAATCTGTAATTACATTCATTAACTTACCTGAGAATACAGATAGAGTCGTATCCGGATTGATATTGACTATGGTATTATTGAAGAACCTTGCGTTCAAGATTGAGTTGTATCTTGTGAAACAGATACCTGAGAATACATATAGAGTAGTATCCGGATTGATATTGACTATGGTAGAGTAATATAATAAATAGTATCAATATAGAGATACAATAAAGATATCATAAAATTTGCAAAACTTACGATACAAAGTTTAATGTTATAACAAAGTAATTATAAGAATACAACTATATATAGAAAGAAAATATATATTTTAATTTTTGGTTTTGATACATCTATTTAAGAACATGTAAAGCTTAACACTTAAAAGTCCCTCTGAGAAGGCCTCTCTTAATCTTTTTCATGTAGAGTTCTGACCAATAATAAACACGTTTTCATGTAGAGTTCTGCCCAATAATAAACATGTTTTTCATGTAGAGTTCTTACCAATAATAAACATGTTTTTAATGTAGAGTTCTGACCAATAATAAACACGTTTTTCATGTAGAGTTCTGACCAATAATAAACATGTTTTTCATGTAGAGTTCTGACCAATAATAAACATGTTAAAATGATTTGCAGAACTTGTATGGAGTTCTTGAGAAGTGAATTTAAGAACTCAGATTTTACTTCAGAATTTATTTTTAAATAATTTACCCAAGACAGGGACAAAGATTCGAAAACCAGTTTTCCAAATATCTTTTTGAAAAAGGGTTACCTTAAGATAATATGACATTATCTATAAAAACACTAAAATTGTATTTAAAAAAGGGGATAAAAAGGGTGTGAATATATTCGAAAAGTCAAGACAAATTATCTAAAAATAATGATAAAAGGATGTGACCTATTTTCCCCCGGAAGTCCAAATTATGAACAGATTTGCAAAAAAGTGAGAAACGAATAAACGTCAAAAATGTTTTGGGGAAATTTTTTATTTTCAACTTTATAGTTTAAACTTTAAACATACTATTCGTGGGAAATTTCAAAACGTCAATTGTAATTAAGAAAGTAAAAGTTTTGCCACATTTCTTTACAGATACGTTTACTCTATATAAAGACTGGAGTTGTCTTGTTGTTTTGTTGTCTTGTTGTCTTGCTAATATTTTGTTGTCTTTTCCCTTTATCTTTTGGCACCTTGGCTTGCCGTCTTAATGTGATGTTGTCTTTTTGTCATAGAGTTGTCATAGTTCTAGTCTTCTTGTTTAATCTTGATTTCCTGAGGTTTTAGGTTTAATTTTGACAACAAGACTGAAGTTTTTCTGGTTAAATATGAATTAGATATATTTTTTTTTTGAAAACTGATTATTTTCATTTGAGGTTTTCTACAAACGTGAATTGAGAAATTATCCTAATTATACACTTTTCAAGTAAGAAAAACTTCGTTTCTTCCACGTAATTTATCAGATTTTGGGTTTAAGTGTCCTGTTGTGAATCGGGCATGACCGTCTTTTTTTAAGTGTTCTGTTGTGAATCAGGGAGTGTTCGCGAAAAATGAAAGGGGGTATAGGCTTAATGCGATAAAAAAGCGCTTTTGAACGCTACTATTCTTACTTCTATCTGTTGCGTCTATAAGGAGAAAATTGTTAAGGTGACTAATACCGAAGAACGTAGTGTCCATACAAATTCAGAAAGATGCAACGTTCTACTCAGATCGTAAACAATCAATTTAATTCCAAACAAATCATTTAGATATTACAGACAATAGTCATCGATTATTTTTTAGAATAGAATAGAATAGAATAGAATAGAATAGAATAGAATAGAATAGAATAGAATAGAATAGAATAGAATAGAATAGAATAGAATAGAATAGAATAGAATAGAATAGAATAGAATAGAATAGAATAGAATAGAATAGAATAGAATAGAATAGAATAGAATAGAATAGAATAGAATAGAATAGAATAGAATAGAATAGAATAGAATAGAATAGAATAGAATAGAATAGAATAGAATAGAATAGAATAGAATAGAATAGAATAGAATAGAATAGAATAGAATAGAATAGAATAGAATAGAATAGAATAGAATAGAATAGAATAGAATAGAATAGAATAGAATAGAATAGAATAGAATAGAATAGAATAGAATAGAATAGAATAGAATAGAATAGAATAGAATAGAATAGAATAGAATNCCAACCGCAGGTTTTCAATGAGAGGAGAGGTTTCTTCTATTTGAATTTAATTTCGTGTCCGTCTAAAATTCAACAATCTATAAACTTACGAAGTTGTCAGTTTGTACTTTTACGTTTAAAAAAGATTAAAAGAGAAAACAATTAACGAGTAAGTTTAATAGGTTTAATTGTGATCAGGAGTCAGGGTTGTCATGGGTTAGGCCTTTAAATCCACGAGGACGCTCTAGCTAGAGACTTCTTAAGAGTAATACTAATACCTTCTCTGGCTAGGCGGGCCCAGTCGACAAAATAAATTGTATTATATCTTGCTTTTAAGTTTAATAAATATATTAAAAAAATTACATTACCATGGGATTAGAAAGGTTTCCATATTTAGCTTTTTTCAAGCGTTGAACTCTTTTCAAACTTACCTGCTAGCTTTAGGGAGGGTTGGGGGGGGG
>NW_019396213.1:9403-30466 GCF_000591075.1 Eurytemora carolleeae
CAAGGATACAAGGATACAAGGATACAAGGATACAAGGATACAAGGATACAAGGACTTAAGGATACGAGGATACAAGGATACAAGGATCCAAAGATACATGGATACAAGGATACACGGATACAACGATACAGGGATGCAAGGATTAAACGATTCAAGGATACAAGGATACAAGGATACAAGGATACTAGGATACAAGGATACAATGATACAAGGATACAAGGATACAAGGATACAAGGATGTAAGGATACAAGGATACAAGGATACAAGGATGTAAGGATGTAAGGATACAAGGATACAAGGATACAAGGATACAACGATACAAGGGTGCAAGGATACAAGGATACAAGGATACAAGGATACAAGGATACAAGGATACAAGGATACAAGATGATAAGAAATAACAACTAAAATAATAAAAACACGAGAATTTATTATTATCGAACAAAGCCTGAGTAATAATGTAAAGTAATTATATAAAGTAATAGTAAAAAGTAATATAAAAAAGGAAAGTTGTGATTATATTATTTTATAACATTAAGTATAAAGTTTATGCAATAAAAAAACTTTCATGTCAATCTTAGTTCCTGGTAAATCCTGGTAAATAATAGTTGCAATGCACTTTATATGCATTCAGTCGTACTGTCCAGTCTGGACTACCCAGTGCAGAATCGACTCAGCAGGTAGTATACAACAAATTAGCCTGGCAAGATCACAGTGCAATTAAAGAACTTGGTTTCGTAATATACATAGGAACTAATTACTTGATTCGAACTCTAATTGTCTAATGCTGACATCTTTACAACATAATGCCATAAACCTTTCAAATTTCAAACAAATTTGGCAGGGTTATATAATCTTAGTATAGAAAATAAAAGGTTTAAACCATCAGGTTGCAAAGATTTCAAGCTTAGAAAATTGGAGTTTGAGGGAATAATGTAATAATATTTGTCTACTGCATGGAGGCAATGTTTTCATTTAATTGTTTGAATGGGTCAAGTAGATTATTATTATCAATAATAATTATATCTCTTCAGGAATAAGAATTAGTAATTCAAAGTATAACCAAGGACCTAGGACTAAGCAAGAGGACTGTAGTAAATCATAATGTCCAGTGAAGAGGGCATGACCGATTCACAACGTTTCTTTTAAAACCTTTTTCTAGCTTAATTCTCACAATTTCCTCAATTTTTCTACAACAGTAGTACGCAAATACCTTTTAATATAGAAATCACGACTAACGGCAATCCATTTTGGAAGAGAAAATAATACATAACTCGTCCATTTTTTATTAAATATGGCCATCGTTCAAACGGTTTATAGTCTCTGTAAACGTATTTGTGTAAATTAATAAATCTAATAAAAGGATTAAACTTTTTCAAATAATTTCTTAGCTTAGCCCACAAATGTTTTAACTGTAAATATTTTCTTAGTAAAAAAAAGCACAAATAAAATAAATAATTCGTTTGAAAACAGGACAAAAACAGTTAAACTGAATTATCAAAACACCACTTGGAAGACTTATGCACTTATATCATATATTTTAAAGAATGTTATTTAAAACTTAGGGTGGAAATGAAAGAAAACTATTCACCAGTTTTGATATTTCATTCCAAAAATTCATCCACAAAACCCTAAGTATACAAATACAAATACAAAGTAGTTTTTAGATGGAACTAATTTTTCAAGAACATGTAAAACTCACTTATTAAGTTATTGGATCAGTATTCACTTAAACATTGGAATATTAATCTGAGATAATCGTTTATTTTGTTACGTGTGTTATTCATTCTTTTTAGCATTATTTTCATAATTCAGATTATGTACATTGCAGAAATTGGCTTAAAACAAAACAATATGAAGGAACTTAAGGACAGAAATTAAGAGCATAGGGATGCAATTTACCATTTTTAAGATCTGAATTTGAATTTGTTTTAGTGAGTAGCCATTTATTTACGTAAATTATGAACTTTGATAAAAGCCCGCAGTTTAAACACGCTTGGTTTTAAATCATGATTTTAGTAGTGCAGGGTTACAGTTTGTTTTTAATCTTTGTGACAGAAACAATCTTAAGGAATAATAATTGTCTTAAAACATTTTTTTTTAAAGTGAATATTTGCAAATTATATTTTTTCCGATTGATAATCTGAGTTCGTTTCCCTTATGTCCATTTGACAGCCCAAATTTTTATTTTGAATAATCATTTTTGTTTGTTTATTTTCTTGTGATTTTTAACAAACATTTTTTTATAATTTTTTTTATCGACTTTGATGGTTATTATATCGTTAGAACTGACGAGGGTCAACCCAGACCGAAGTATATTTTCAATAAATGTGGAACTAATATCTACTTTTTTACTCTACAGAGGTTTGGTCCATAACCATCACCGAATTTTAAATATCCCCAAATTTTTAACCTTTGTCACCCCCGGGTTACCAATGGATTTCTTAAAGAAAATTTCAGCCAATTTAGTTCAGCTGTTTGGCCAGCTACGGCAAACATATAAATAAGCGAAGAGCATTATTATTTTACAATAAAAAACATTTTTAAGGAAAAAGCCAATGAACATATATTTCTGCATTAACTAGATCTAGGCGGAGCTGTGCTAGAGTTTGTCGGAGAGTGAATTTGAAACTTTAACTTATTATTTATTCATCTTGCTTTTCCACCCTGTCCTCACAATTTAATTTGATTAAAGGGAGTGACCGGCCATGTAAGGTAGTTGAACTGAGTATGCAGTATTGTGGAAAACTTCTTTCGGATTCAGTTGAGACATATTTAACGTTTTAAAAATCTGTAAATCCTGAGTTTGAGCACAAATTCGACGTTTAAAACTCCTACTTTGGGGGTGGATACGTTTTCAGAATTAGTTTTTTTTAAATTATTAAATAACGACGACATAGAATGTAAAAAAGTTCTACAATAAACTATACAGGAACATGTTGAGAAAATAAAAATCAATCTTATCATCGAAAATAAATAATCTTGTTCAATTATTAGTTTCTATTTTCTCATTATTCTGGTTTCTCATTATTCACAAAGATTTTCTGCAGATTTTCTAGAATTATTATTGAATTGACGACATTTGAAGAATTTGAAGAAATCTGCGAATAAATTCAAAGAAAATTAGAAATTCAATATAATAATGAAAACGAAGTAATCGAATTTAGCATTGATTTATTGACAAATTTCTATTGAGAAATATGTTCCTACCCATCTAATTAGACTACTGTATAAATTTTACTTTATTTTTCGTTGTCGTTATTTAATAATTAAAAAAAACTAATTCTGAAAACGTATCCACCCCCAAAGTAGCAGTTTTGAACGTAGAATTTGCGCTCAAACTCAGGATTTACAGATCTTTAAAAAGTTTAATATGTCTCAAATGAATCCTAAAGAATTTGTACACAATACTGCATACTAAGTTCAACTACCTTACATAGCCGGTCACTCCCTTAAAAACATTCCATTCATTTCATTCATCTACAGTATCCTGTGTGTACATTCCGTTCATTTAATTCATCCATATTATCCTGTGTGTACATTCCATTCATTCCATCCATTTATATTATCCTGTGTGTACATTCAATTCATTTCATTCATCAACATTATCCTGTGTAAACATTCCATTAATTTCATTCATCAACATTATCCTGTGTGAACATTTCATTCATCCACATTATCCTGTGTGCACATTCCATTCATTTCATTCATCCACATTTTTCTGTGTGTGTACATTCCACTCATCCTAAATATGATCATATACTGGATAATGATGTTATGTATGAATGACGAGAAATCTCCGGGAGTGCCCCCCCTCCCCCCGTTTTTGTACCCCTCCCCCCCCATCCTCCATCTCCCCAGGGGTTCTGTAGTATATACTGCAAACATTTGCATGCATGAGAATATTCAATCAATCAATATATCTAAATTCTAGAATCTAGAATCTAGAATCTAGAATCTAGAATCTAGAATATCTAGAATCTTGAATATCTAGAATCAAGAATATCTAGAATCTAGAATATCTAGAATCTAGAATATCTAGAATCCAGAATATCTAGAGTCTAAAATATCTAGAATTTAGAATATCTAAAATCTAGAATGTCTAAAATCTAGAATATTTAGAATCTAGAATCTAGAATTTAGAATCTAGAATCTAGAATCTAGAATCTAGAATCTAGAATCTAGAATCTAGAATCTAGAATCTAGAATCTAGAATCTAGATACTAGAATCTAGAATCTAGAATCTAGATACTAGAATCTAGAATCCAGAATCTAGAATATCTAGAATCTAGAATCTATAATATCTAGAATCTAGAATCTAGAATATCTTGTATCTTGTATCTAAAAAATCTAGAATCTATTATTAAAAATATCAAGGAATAACATAAAACATATGTATAATCAATAATAAGTAGAAAATAAATGATGAATGAGTAAGGGAGCTGAATGAAAGAATGATGAAAGAGTAAGGGAGCTGAATAAATGAATGATGAAAGAGTAAGGGAGCTGAATAAATGAATGATGAAAGAGTAAGGGAGCTGAATAAATGAATGATGAATGAGTAAGGGAGCTGAATAAATGAATGATGAATGAGTAAGAGAGCTGAATGAAAGAATGAATGATGAATGAGTAAGAGAGCTGAATGAAAGAATGAATGAATAATACAGACAGGAAGGATGAGCGAAAAAATGAAAGGATGAATAAGTAAATGAATGAAAAGGACAGGCAGGATCGATGAAAAGGCCAGCCAGGATGAATTGATGAATGAATGAATGAAAGTGTGACATGTGACGAAACCTGGTAAACTTATCTTAGAATCAGCAGGGTTTATTTTGCTAAACAAATATAGCAAAGCAACTTCCTACTTTTTAAAGACACATGCTGCCACCCCCCTCTATCTCTTCTCAAAAAATAGCATTTTTCTAAAGTGACATTTTTCTAATTTATTAATATTTGTTTCCTTGTCTAATGTCTAGCTGTACTTGCAGTTGTCTACAATTAGTATCGTAGACATAGCTAGCAGACACAAATATACAAATCCTAAATTAAACTAAATAGTTGAGATATAAGTAGTTTAAATAGGTACGATAGTTTAAATACTTCTCCAGTGTACTTAAGAAGTAGGATTTGAGCGCGCACAAACTCTGATTTCTAATCCCTATATCTTTGCAACCAAATTTCGTAGATCTTTGACATTTCAAACTGTAAATTTTGTTGGATCAAATAATCTTAGTTTGAATAATTAAAGGTTTACACCATCAGATTGCAAAAAAAGGTATTCGAAAATTTGAGTTTGTGGCACAGACTCAATTCCTCGAATCTTGAGCTCTCAAGCTGTAAAATTCTCCACAAAAAAACATGAAATTAAAAAGCACGAACAATGCATACTTTACATTTTACAGAAAGTTTATCTTTTCTCATATTTTCTGAATCTCTCTGTTTCCAACGGTGTTAAGAATAAAGAAGTATAATGTTCTCTACTGTTCCTATGCCTGAATAAATAAAACATTAAATATAAATTATTTCCCTTAAAAACTGCTCAAACCATGCTCACAGGGCAGATATTCTTAATTAAGGAACACACAATATTTTAACTAACTTTGGAACAAATCTCTTTTGCTAATTTGAATAGTACAGATAAAAAAAATTCAATTTTCCCCTCTTTTCAAAAGTTAGTTTAAAAAATGTTCTTAAAGTTAATTGGTTGAAATATATTGCGGATGCGGGGCTTAAAAAAAATGTGTAAAAAAGTATTATGGGAAGGAAGGGTGGGAATTTTAATATTTTTAGAGAATGTTTTATGTATTTTTGGGTCTAGTTACACGGAATTTTAATCAACTATGACGTGAAAATGAACACTTTCACACTTTTTAAATGATATTTCCTGTGAAAAATTGGGTCACATTTGCCCACTCATGTCAAAAGTCGAGAAAATTATTTAGCTTTCATAATTCCCCATCAAACTCCCTTTCCCCCTTTTTTACTGATCAAACACCCCTTTCCTACTCCCTACCCGCATCCCCTTACATACATTATCCCCTCATCCCCTTACACACATTATCCCCTCATCCCCTTACATACATTATCCCCTCACCCCCTTACATACATTATACCCTCATCCCCTTACACACATTATCCCCTCATCCCCTTACACACATTATCCCCTCATCCCCTTACATACATTATCCCCTCATCCCCTTACATACATTATCCCCTCATCCCCTTACTCAACTATCCCTAACCCTTACCTATCTCCTTAATAATTCTTTACCCACTTACCCACCTAACCATATTCTCTTTATTCGTGTACTTGTTTCCCAACTTCCTCTTACCCATATCCCTTTTATCCTCATTCTCATTACCCACCCTTCTTTTACCTATATCCTCCTTATCAACAACATCTTTATATACCCGCCTTCCTCTTACCCACCTTCCTCTTTACCCACCTTCCTATTTACCCACCTTCCTCTTTACCCACCTTTCTCTTTACCCACCTTCCTCTTTACCCACCTTCCTCATTACCCACCTTCCTCTTTACCCACCTTCCTCTTTACCCACCTTTCTCTTTATACCCACCTTCCTTTTACCCATATCATCCGTATCCACCTTCCTCTTATCCACCTTCCTCTTATCCACCTTCCTCTTTAGCCACCTTCCTTTTTACCCACCTTCCTCTTATCCACCTTTCTTTTGCCCACCTTCCTCTTACCCTTACTGTATTTCCATCGTCCCAAAACTTGAATGCCTCTTAAGGACTCTTGATTTAAAAATGGCAGTTTAGCTTGATTTCTCCCTCTAATAGAAAGGTTATGCTTATTTATGACGCATTTACTCTGCTTTGAAACATTCATCGTTCCTATATAAGGAAAGGAAAAGTGCGTTCCTAAGGTACCATGGGGCCGTTTTCCGACAGCTTCCTATTTAAGGACCTCTGAATGGAAATGACCTCGCTGCCTTAAAACTAGACTTTTCCTTCCTCTTTGAGGGATTATAATCTGCAAAGCAGAGTAAATGCGTCCTAAGAGAAGTATAACAAGGAGGTTTAGGCTAAACTTCCTATTCGAGGGAGAAATCAAGTTAAACTACCTTTTTAAATCAGGAGTTCGTACGAAGCATTCCAGTTTTGGAACGATGGATATAGTGCACCTTCCTCTTCCTTCCTTCCTCTTCCTACCTTACTCCTACATCCATATTCTCTTTTCCCAAGTTATTCTTACCTAATTTTACCGCTGCTCTTTCCATGTGATTTAAATCCCAATAAGACAATGAAAAAGGTATACGGTAAACGGAATGAATGGACAAAATTTATGAAAATTAAGCAGAAGAATGGAAGAAAATACTAAGTATAGATATACTGTAGAGTAAAGGGCACCTGATGAAATAGGAAAAAATAATATTTTTTGGCGTTCCTTACCTTAAAGTTCGAAGACTGATGACTTCAGACTGACAGATCAAAATGTGATCGTATTTCAATTGACAGATAGGAACATGTATAGCTTTTTATAGTCAAGCGTGGGTGAGGATCTATCTCATATTTCCTTAAACGTAAAAATGTTTTGTTTATTGGTTAAAAGAACTGTCGACTAGGGTAGGTCAATTTCACTTTTTCTCCCTGAGAGCTTAGGGTGTGTGCGGGATATATGCGCCAAAGATGGCGAACTAAAAGCCATTTTAAAAACGTCATTAGTAAGATAAAAAAAATCTTTTTAAAAAATCAATATTCAATAGATCCGTCTTAAAACACTGAAATCAGAGAAGTTGATGTGTTCATTATTAAACCAGTCAGAGTCAAAAAAAGCTGGTTTTTGAATTAAAATCTTAGGCAAAGTTCCGAACAATTTTTTTTGGCCATAAATCAAACAAAATCTTAATTATTAAATGAAATAAAAATGTAGTATTCAGTGGCTTGAGATTCATCTTTAAAGAATTTGTTTTCAGTCCTGCTTTACCTTAAAATGGATGTCAGCTCGACATTTATTTAAATTTTGATTCATTTTTTAGGGCCTAAGCTTGATTCTAAAATTAACCAACCCTACTGTAAACAGAATTTCAAGTGACCGTTACTTGATCATTTGTTGGCACCCAAACAATTGTTCCATTTCCCAGAAAAAAAAACCACTAAATCTTTCCCGTTTGTGTCTTAAGATAACTGAGGATTTAAATGGTGCCATTGTGAATCTGACATAAAACTCTCCAGAGAGTCACTTGGAATAACGAAGACAGTCCCTTTAAAAAGTTTATCATGAGTTCTCAAGATATTCTCCTGTCCCTGTGTCTAATGTCTAATGTCTGAGCTGTCAGGTTTGGAATATTAATTAGTTTGATGTTTGATGTTTGATGGTATAATATTGATTAGGAAAATATTCAACAGCTGTTGCTTTTATAGATTAGTAACGGAACACACGTACAGTACTGTGTACTCAACACAGATATGGGAACATTTAAGAATTGGTATGGGAACAGGGGCCGAATTTTTATGAATTTGAGCTACGTCGGTAAACTACCTACTGCCGGTTTAAATTTGAACCAAAGGTTTAAAGTTAAAGATTATAATGTCAAGGGTAAAAGTTGAAACCTAATCATATTAGTTATATGATTGGAATCATTATCAATTTTACAGGATTTTTCTATACTAACAAATCCATTTAAAAAGTTTTTTATTTTGGGGAACGATCTTAAGAAAATCGGTTTAACTAATTTCTTGCTAATAGGATGTAGGTATAGACATGAAACACCCCTTGTTTTTCGGGAACACTCTCTTTAATGCTGCTTTATCACAACTAGTTAAACTATTTTTCATGTTTTTTTTCAAAAGCATATTTTTTCTGTGTTTTTTTTTGTTCTTATTTTTTCTACACAGAAAATATCAACGAGGTTATAGTGTATAGAGTGATGATGTACGCTAATTCTTTACTGATTTTATAGGCCATAAACCATACCGAAAGCTTATACTGCATATTTGTTTATTATAAGTTGATTCTGGCCTAACCAATAGTATATCAATATTAGTAAACAGTTGTAAGTGTACAGTACAGCTAACTGAGCACACAGGTAGAGAACTATCATCCCCCCTGGAAAAGATTCATTAAAAACCTTCTTTTTAAAGTATATTTCTTAATTGATTTCGCCCATTTATTTCAAACTAAAAATAAAAAATAAAAATATGTCTCTCCCAAAAAATGCAATTTTAAATGTGTTGTTTCTAATAAAATATTATCAATAAAGTTTCTAAGTACTCTAAATATTAGCTCTCTATTATTTGCCCATCTAATTGTGTCTGACCTAATTGAATAAGATGTAGAGTGCGTAAACCATTATACTACTTCTATCTTCTAATAATTGATTTATCCAACAATCATATGTCCCCTGGTTTATTATCCTCAAATTCATGTCTTAAATTTTAGCATTTTTTTTATGTTAAGAATTTCAAGGTAAATGTTTTTAGAAAATTTTTCCAGATTGGATAGAGTATATATTCCCTATTGGATGTTGATCTCGGCATTGCCACGTGCTCTTGCGCTCTGGTTGTTCTGTTTCCGGTTCCGGTCATACATTTCCGCCATTTTCCTTTCAGCTTTTGTACTGTAGAAGGTAGGAGACAGGGGGAAATAAAGGGTTTGTGGCCGAATAAACGAATCAAGGGAATATAACAAGATGAAAAGATGTGCTTAAAGGAGGAAACTACTCAGGAAAGCAGCATTGAAGAACTCGTGAATTCTAATAACACACAAAATATGCTTTAATACGACCAAATTGGTATGGGGAGACAAGCTGATAAACTTGGATTGTACAATTTATTTACGTTTAAAATAAAAAATATAAAGATAAAAAATTCCATAGAAAAAAGTAACAGCATACAATTTGGATTCTTACTTTGCTTAAGAAAAAACTGGGCTAAGCATGTTGTGTACTGTTAGAACATTTAATCAGCACAAATTTTTATTTTGAACTTTATTCTGTAACCAAGTTTCAGATTTAACGTGAAAAGTAGTTGAACTATAGGCACAGCTAGTTGAACCACTTCTCTTGTAAACTCTAGGCCAAACTACAGAAGGAAAAGTATATAAACTATCTGTACCTACTCAACTACTTCTGCAATCTCTCTGAAGATATTTTTCTTACAAGGTTAAAAAAAACTTTTGAGCAATATATGAACTTTTACATCAATAAATATTTCAAAGTATGATGTATGTTTTGGAGTGAATAGGTCATAGAATAAGATAGAAGAATGTTAAACCAACCACCCCCCCCCCCGGCCCCCATTCCTTCCCCTCTGACTAGGGTTATGTTAGGGTCCAATAATCCTTGGTTAAGTCCGTATAAACCCTATATAAACCAATCAACAGCGTATATACATCTTCACTTAAATAAACATTTTAAAAAGGAAATCAAATTCCATTCTTTTATAAATCGCTAAGTTACTAATTGCATAAAAAATGGCCCAATTAGACAATTTTGAACAAACACATGGATATGGACGTTTAAAGACACCAAATACAGTGATAACCAGAAAACTCTGGAAGAGGAAGTCGACTTTTAGACTCAATTTATGACTTTAAATAGTCGAATGAACATGAAGAACAGTAATTGAGCAGAATAAACAGACCTATTTCATTTAATAAGTGATTTAATAACTTACAAGTAAAGTTATTTGTTTTGAAGCAACATAAAATGAATTTCAGTGTTGATTAAATGGCGTCATACTATTCTACAGTATTCTGGTTTTCACTGTATAATACAAAAATGATCCATTCCTGGAGAGAAGGACATTTTATGGATTCCGAACCCGTCTTTTTTTTACATCAAATTGGTTTCGCTCATAATGATATATTCTTTAGGTACTGCATGCAGGCAATAGTTTTCCTTCTCATATGGAGGTTTTTGCCTAGCAAGATATATTTCATTTATATTTAATTGCTATAATTAATAATTTTCTAATTAATATAAATGATTGAAAAAAGAAAATGCAAAACACAAGTAAATTTGATGATTTGTTTATCAGAATTATAATTGAAGAAACTAAAACTTTTTCCTAAATCAGAATAGGTTGTAATATGCAAACTGGTACACCCTGTATTGAGAGCATGGACTAAGAATGGTACACCCTGTATTAAGAGCATGGACTGGTAATGGTACACCCTGTATTAAGAGCATTGACTAGGAATGGTACACCCTGTATTAAGAGCATCTGTATTAAGAGCATTGACTAGGAATGGTACACCCTGTATTAAGAGCATTGACTAGGAATGATACACCCTGTATTAAGAGCATGGACTGGTAATGACGGATATATGGAGAATGATTGATATGACAAATCAAGTGTTAGGGATCTGCCACTTCAGACACTTCGTTATGCAGTCAGCAAACCAGACCTACTGTTCAGGAATCTGCCAATATTTAACCAGACCTCCAGTTCAGGAATCTACAAATATTTAAACCAGACCTAGAGTTAGGAATCTACCAATATTAAAACCAGATCGACTGTTCAAGAATCTACCAATATTTAACCAGACCTGCAGTTCAGGAATTTGCCAATATTTAACCAAACCTGCAGTTCAGGAATCTACAAATATTCAAACCAGACCTAGAGTTCAAGAATCTACCAATATTAAAACCAGATCGACAGTTCAAGAATCTACCAATATTTAACCAGACCTGCAGTTCAGGAATCTACAAATATTTAAACCAGACCTAGAGTTCAAGAATCTACCAATATTAAAACCAGATCGACAGTTCAAGAATCTACCAATATTTAACCAGACCTGCAGTTCAGGAATCTACAAATATTTAAACCAGACCTAGAGTTCAAGAATCTACCAATATTAAAACCAGATCGACAGTTCAAGAATCTACCAATATTTAACCAGACCTGCAGTTCAGGAATCTACAAATATTTAAACCAGACCTAGAGTTCAAGAATCTACCAATATTAAAACCAGATCGACAGTTCAAGAATCTACCAATATTTAACCAGACCTGCAGTTCAGGAATCTACAAATATTTAAACCAGACCTAGAGTTCAAGAATCTACCAATATTAAAACCAGATCGACAGTTCAAGAATCTACCAATATTTAACCAGACCTGCAGTTCAGGAATCTACAAATATTTAAACCAGACCTAGAGTTCAAGAATCTACCAATATTAAAACCAGATCGACAGTTCAAGAATCTACCAATATTTAACCAGACCTGCAGTTCAGGAATCTACAAATATTTANACTGTACAGTGTACAATCTGCACCACTGTACAGTGTACAATCTGCACCACTGTTCAGTGTACAATCTGCACCATGATAAATAGAAACATTCACACATTCATCTTATACTCACAGTCACAAGTCAAGTACAAATATGTACAAAATACATGCCTACATATTTTTATATGTAGGCAATTGCTTTAACCCCCAAGCCAAAAACTGATATGAGTTTTGTCCATTTGATATTCCTTTGTAATTGTATGCATTTTCTTAGTAGAAAACAGAAACTAATATATTTCAAGATTTCTTGTTTTCAGCGTTGATCACAAAAAAATCTATAAAAAAGTTATTTGGCCTCCGTGACCTCCATTCCAGGTCTTAACCAAAATTTAGGAAAAATCTAAGTTTATCGGAGGCGAACAAGCCAGTGTAAGACAATGTACGAAAGAGAGGAATTTTCAAAAATTAATGATGTTCATTTTTCTTTTAATTCCATCGAACCCTGTGTAGAAGACAAATATGGTTTGTTAAAACCCTGTTTTGTTTTCCTTGATCAAGTTTAATGGTTTGAAGAAAAATGTCTTGGTTAAATTTAGAGAATAGACAAATTATCCAGATTATGTGAGGAGACAAACTGAGATTAATTCTTTCCATCCTTTCTTCTCTAAATGCACTATTTGCTCACGTAAGAAAGGTTTGTTTGTCTATACCGGAAATTGATTTGGGCAATAATTCTATTTCCTTTCTTACACAACCAACCATTTGTAAGTGTCTACATAGTTCTATCTTTCTACATAATACTAGCTAGGAAACCCAGCTTTGTCTGGAAACTAGATTTTCTCCTAAAAAGTCGACTCACTCAACTTAGAACTAACGTAGTTCTACCTACTACCTAGTTACTAAATCAGAATTTGAGGCAATTCGGTCAAGGCGGATCACACAAACAGACAAAAAACAGAACAAAGATTATTATACAGTGAAACCCTTATTACGAATACATCGAAAGAATTCTTCAAATGTCGTATTCTTCACTTTCTGATAATGAAATGTTGCAGATATTTAGTTTTTTAATTAAACGATTATATGGAACTCTTTGAAACTGTTCCCGCATATTCATGGCTATTTATTCATTTTCGCAAATACTGAAATTTACGTAATATAGTATAAAAACTCATTGAAAAATTTTCAAGACGACATTTGATAAATTCTTCCGATGTATTCGTTATTAAGGGTTTCACTGTACATAGATTTTCCTCTTTATACTATTGTCTACTGGTCTACTGGTCTACCGGTCTCCCGGTCTACTGTTATAATGGTCTACTGGTCTACTTTTAGTTTACTTGTCTACTAGCCGACTAGTCTACTAACCGACTAGCCAGCTAGCCTAGTAGTCTACTAGATTTCTAGTCCACTTGCCTCATAGTTTACTTGTCTACTTGTATACTAGTCTACTAGTATATTAATCTACTAGTCCACTATATTACTAGTCTACTAGTTCACCATACTACTAGTCTACTAGTCAACTAGTCTTCTAGCATACTAGACTTTTAATTTACTATCATAATAGTCTACTAGTTTACTAGTTTACTAGCATAATAGTTTACTAGCATAATAGTTTACTAGCATAATAGTTTACGAGCATAATAGTTTACTAGCATATTAGTTTACTAGCATACTAGCATACTAGTCTACTTGTCTACTTGTCTACTTGTATACTTGTCTATTAGACTACTAGTCTACGTGTCTACTATTCTACTAGTCTACTTGTCTACTTGTCTACTTGTCTACTAGTCTACTTGTCTACTTGTCTATTAGTCTACTATTCTACTAGCTTACTTGTCTATTTGTCTACTAGTCTGTCTACTTGTCTATTAGACTACTAGTCTACTAGCCTAATAGCCTACGTGTCTTCTAGTCTACTGGCCTACTAGTCTACTATTCTACTATTCTACTATTCTACTATTCTACTATTCTACTAGTCTACTAGTCTACTAGCCTACTAGTCTTCTAATCTACTATTCTTTTATTCTACTAGTCTACTAGTTTACAATTTATTAACTTGAGTTTTAGAGTGTGTATAATAAATACAAATGATTGATAATAATGTTTTCTGTGTCTTGTTCGATATTCATTGTTTACATATTTCACCTGTTACGCATTTATCTCAATCTTGATTCTATCTTCTTCATTTTCTCAGCTCTCTTCACTTTCCCATTACATCCTCCATTTCCCATTGCATCTTCCCCTCTATAATTTCATTCTCACTTTCCCATTGTATCTTCCCTTTTATAATTTCATCCTCACTTTCCCATTGCATACTCCCTTTTTCAATTTCATCATCTTCCCTTTCCCATTGCATCCTCCCCTTTCCCATTGCATTCTTCCCTTTCCCATTGCAGAATCCCCTTTACAATTGGATCCTCCCTTTTCCCATCATATTCCTCCCTGTCCCATTGCATCCTCGCTTTTCCCATTGCATCCTCCCACTTCCCATTTTGGATTTGATTCGAATTCAGCATATGCCCCTTACATTTTTCGCAAACACTCCCTTTAAGATAATAAAAGTTTTAGGTTTCATAAATATGTTTTAAAATATGTTATTTTCTATATTTATATTATATATATTTGATTTGATTTGATTTGAAAATGTTTGACCGATCATCTGTTTTTTCTTAACATTGTCTATTTCCAGTTTTGTTTTCAATATCTGATTTTCCATCATCCCCACGCGTTATTATTTACTTTTTTTCCTGTTTCGAAACCTGTTCCCTTGTTGTTTTTATTTATTTCCTTACCAGTGGTTTTCTTCAACATTTTTTCATTCTTAGACTCATTTTAATCTTCGACTTAGCCTTACCATCCTCATTATTTCCTCTTCAGGTTTCTCGTTTTTTTGATGTGGCAGAAAAGAAAGAGATGACATAAGAGGGTTTCCAAAGAAAACTCTGGTTTCTAATGAAAAGTGTAAAAACCTAGGGAAGGATCGTTTTGGATAGGATTGAGATGTAAAGAATACGGAGGAAGGAGAGTAGGGGGTAGGAATGAGATGTAAAGAATACGGAGGAAGGAGTGTAGGGGGTAGGAAAGAGATGTAAAGAATACGGAGGAAGGAGAGTAGGGGGTAGGAATGAGATGTAAAGAATACGGAGGAAGGAGTGTAGGGGGTAGGAAAGAGATGTAAAGAATACGGAGGAAGGAGAGTAGGGGGTAGGAATGAGATGTAAAGAATACGGAGGAAGGAGTGTAGGGGGTAGGAAAGAGATGTAAAGAATACGGAGGAAGGAGAGTAGGGGGTAGGAATGAGATGTAAAGAATACGGAGGAAGGAGTGTAGGGGGTAGGAAAGAGATGTAAAGAATACGGAGGAAGGAGAGTAGGGGGTAGGAATGAGATGTAAAGAATACGGAGGAAGGAGTGTAGGGGGTAGGAAAGAGATGTAAAGAATACGGAGGAAGGAGAGTAGGGGGTAGGAATGAGANGGGGGGAGGCCTTGAAACACTAGGTAATCGTTCCTCCTGCAATTAATATTTAATTTTTGCTTCTGTGGAATACGTTTAATGTTAAAATTACTTTACGGAAACATGGGTTATAAACTTTCTCCGATATAAATCAAAATAGCAAAAAATTAATTCTTAATCAAATCAGGTTCATTCTATGTGTTTATCATTACGTTTTTTGTGAGAGCTTTATAAAAAATGAATCCTCATTGCATTTCATTTCTTTAATCTAATCCTTCTTAATCCTCTAAACCCCTAAGTTAACATCCCCCTCTCAAGTTCATAATATTAAAGCCCCTGTTTGCACCCCCCCTCCCCCCAACCATCGTAAATCTTGCCTTGTGTATATGTGTATACAGAGGCTACCATTGAAAAAGTCTCACAATTCCTAAATTTGCCAATTTTTCTTTGTGTGAGTCGACTTAAAATATTTAAATAGACTGAATCCACAAAAATTTCAATTCTGAAAGGAAAGGTAGACAGGCATTCAGGCAGCAGGCATACCATGACAATTCAAACACATATCAGACACAGTCATAATATAAAATATCTAGATGTCAAAACATTTGGAGAATATTTGTTTTATGATAAACGATACTATACATTTGATAAACTTTTACAAACATAAGGTTTATAATAAAACGACAAGTTACATTTAAACATTATTAAAATACCAACCAAAAATAGTATTTACATTGGGTTCCAGCACTGCACCCTACCGTACCCCGGAGTGCACATAAGGTCCAAGAATGCCGTGATTTATTCTCAACTGGCCGTCTTTACCCTAATTGACACTAACTATATTTGAGACCACAGTCAACTCAGTCCTTCTCCTTTTCCTCTTCATTTCATCTCAACTATTTTTCAACAGAACAAACCTATCCCAATTTGTTCAAAACTATGAAGCTCAATTAGCTTACAGCAACGTAGAATCCTAATTTTTTAGTCTTCTTTTTCATGATTAGCACACTTGGTTGAGTTTTCAGGAATTTTTTTGACTATGACTGACTGGAGAAAATTATATAGAGAAATATATAGATTCTTGAATCCTTTTTGGAATTCAATATTGATATATTTGTGGGTTAAAAGGCTTAAAATTTTGGTGTCAATATTTATTTTCTTCAAACTTTTTGTCTTATTTATCGATAATCGAAGTGAAATGTTCGATTTACAACGGTATCCTTTAAACCTCGATCTAAGTAACAAGGAGAAAGATTCCTTCATTTTCTCTGCTGCTGCATAAACTCGTAAGTCACTGTTTAAAATAATCTATTTTCACATTGAACAACGCTATTATCGATACCGTTGTGAGTCGAACATACCACTCTATAAATGGAGTTCCTATTGATATTATCTTTACAGCACTTTTTTAGAAAAATATTTTACTTTTTCAGATTGGCTGGAAAAATTCTTTCTAAGTAGCCCCTTTTTTTCTAATTTCTCTCCCCTTCCCATCTCTCTTTAGCCTCAAACCCCCCGCCCCTCTTTTAGGAACAGGTACAAATTGTGCTACGAATGGGTATAATTTTGGTTTTGTTATCAGTTGAAAAATGTGTCCTGTTCTAGTTATATTTACAGTCTTGTTTGTTTAAAAGTGTAGGTTGGTACCGTTTAATTATACACAGGTCTGTAACCTGTCTTTTCTAAAGGGATTGTTCCCTTCTTAAATATTTACACAGTGTATCAATTTTTCGAAATTAGGAAGACAACTGTTTTTGAAAAGAATAGTCATTCAAATGTTGTAATAAATGTAAGGAAATGTTGCTTTGTCAAAGATGGGGTGGGGGGAAATCTTTTAAAGGGAGTTACCGGCTATGTAAGGTAGTTAAACTGAGTATGCAGTGTTGTGGAAAACTTCTTTCGGATTCATTTGAGACATATTAAACTTTTTAAAGATCTGTAAATCCTGAGTTTGAGCGGAAATTAGACGTTCAAAACTCCTACTTTGGGGGTAGATATGTTTTCAGAATTAGTTTTTTAATAATAATTTAATTATTAATGTACATTAATGTACAAATTTAAATAGTAGAAATTTTTTAATAAAAATTAAATTTTAAACTTTACTTTTGAACTCTGTCGTTCTGTACTTTAATACTGTATAGTAAATAGTACATTAAAGTACAACCGTACAACTTTTTTATTATTTTTTTGCAGCAATTTTGCTGAAAATGGTATTTATGAATTTAATGCGACAATTTACAGAAAAGTATTAAGGTATTAATTTTCTTTTATAGTTTTGCCGCAGTGCAGTTGGAATTTACTTTTCACACAAAACAATTTAAATTCAGATATTTTGATCAAATTCGTCCGAAAATACGAAAATTACAAAAAAGAGGAAAAGTATCGAGCAGAAATAAAGTATCTCAATCTTCGGGATAATGAGGTCTTTGCAACAAACTCAAATTTTCTAATCCATGCTATCTTTGAAACCTGATGGTATAAATAAAGAAATAAAATTCAAAAAATGCAATTATTGTTTACAAATCCTTCCTGTTATGACTTACAACATTTTTTTAATTGAAAATTCCATTTTGCCATATATGTAAGAATTGGTATGATTTAGAGGTATGATTTAGAGCAGATTTGTTAAACTCATATTTTTTAGCGGATTTTTTGTGACATAACTTTTGTTTTTTGAAATTATTTTATGAAACTTTGGAATTTATTAGAATTAGGATTTTCTGAAATATTATTTTTTCAACGAAAACTGTTTTGCAGAATTACCAAAAGGTATTTTCCCACTTGATACATGGAACCTGCCAATATTTTTATATTGTTTTGTAAAACAACGATAACCCCGGCTTTATTTTGACTCACCCTGCACATAGTTCAACTATCCTTTTCGATATTCACATCAATTCCGACCTTCTCTGTATGAACTTCAAAAATGTAAGGATATTGTTTGTTTACATGTCTGCCTGTCTGTTTGTTTTCATTTGTTTGTTTGTGTCAAGGAAAGAGTTGTAAATCTCAGGGTAATTATACTGAGTGTTAAACCAACAACCATTTACTCAAAACCAGATCTTAGGGTGTACCCCCCCTTCTTACCTTTGGGGGTGAACCCTCCCCCCTCTACACCTGATATATACACGCCCATACCTCTATGTTTCCCAGGGTAGGGGGGGGAGGGTAATTGTTACCCATTGAACTTGATTGAAACCAGAAAAGTGTTATTATGTTGAAGCTTTCAGATTTGTTTTATACAATGCCCTTCAACGGAATTCATTGCAATTCAAAACAAATATGATAAACTAGGCTGTTAGAGCGATTCGCACCCATCTTGTATTTTAACTTTTAGTTGTGGCTCTATCTGTGAGCATCTTTTCTTTGTACAATAAAAACCCATAACAAAAAAAAATTCGCGCATTTAAAATTTTTTTTTTAAATCAAAAACTTTTGGACACACTTTTGTAATTTTGAGAATCCATAACCCTTCCCTTGGGTCATGCGAGGTCCCACTCAAAACCGATCGGTTAAGCCGTTTTTACGGTTATTGGAAACAAACGGACAATATAAAGGAAAGATTGACAAGCATTATGTGTATTTATAGATTAAAAAAAGAATAGAAGAAAAGATTAAAAACTTGATTTACTTTCTTAGAACTGAATATTTATGAGTATTGTGTACTTATATTGTCAGTTTTGTAGAAAATTAACAATTGAAAAAAATCAATTTTCAAACAGAGGAACATAAATAATGAATATAGCTTATTCTCATTCCTGGTCAGACAAATCGTTTACGGGTACTACTGTTGTGAATCAGACATGTGACTTAATGAATAGAGAGTCAATTAGAATTATGTTAACAGACCCTATATTTTTATTTGATATTTTTGTAATATTTCTAATATGCACGTTGAAATGAATAAAAAATAAAATAAAACTGCTATTAAAAAATCCAAGTGATAAATTTAAAAATTATTTTAAAACCTGAAAATCAAATATATTTGAAGTTTAATATTCCAAAACCAACATATAATAAATTGGTTGAATAGTTTTAAGTGGACCTAAATCGTCTGGGGGAGGGCCCAAGGCGGGGTCGGGGGGGAGGGGTTATGGGGAAAAGTAAAAGATACATGTGAACATTTTTATATACCCAACCAAAAATTTGTAAAAAATGTGTAAAAAAAGTTTTATTGTTTTTCAGGTTTTTTTTTCAAAAATAAGTAAAGGGTTTCAATATTTTTTTATCTCTGCTCCTTGGTCAGCATGGAAATTTGAATAATTATGTAAATTTAATGAAAAATAAAAGATCCGCCGCGGTTTGTATGTTCTTGCTAATCCTCGATCCAAAGACCGGTGCGCTGTACACTGTACTAGTACAGCCTACGTACTCTTTGTTAAGACTTCTGTACAGTGCGTTCATAAAAATTGTAACTCTAGATTATTTTTTAATATTTTTATATATTCCAAGTTTTGAGTATTATACGTGGCGTGTAGATATATGTGTCTATAGTATATATATATATACGTATGCATAGCCGTAGGGAATTTTGAATAAATTAATAAATTTTTCAATCTATATGACCTATGCGACCTGGTTCCTCACCCCCCCCCCTTTCAGTTTATTGTTGAAAAGAACCATTTTGACCCCTCCCAAGACTTTTAATTTTTGTGGTACCGCTTTCCATTCAATGATAAAAAATATGAGATAAAAAAAAATATTTTTATTTTATTAAATATTGATTTTATTTGTTTACTGTCTACTTGTGTTTGTTTGTTTGTGTACGTGTTTGATATTGATATGGATGGTATTTGTTAATGTAGCCACTCCTAGGATAGATTAAATAATCCCCCCCCACAATGTCCCCAATTCCCCCTCTAAAGGAAACCACCCCTTTCCATATGTCAGGGGAAATCCTTATCAGAAACCCTCAGTGTGTATAATTTCTAAAATAAAATCCAGAATAAAGCAGGATTGGTTAAAAAATATCCACCCAGTTTTCCTAGAAGTTTGATCTTTCTTTCAAAACTAAGTTTTGTACTTAGGTAATTTCGTTAAAATTTAAAAGTTCCATGCCCGAGTCATTTGATCTAAGAAACTACTACATTTGGATATTATCAAATTTCAAATAGTAAACAAAGATATCTCCATTATTTTTCCTCAGACAAAGATTCAAAGGGCAGAGTAGAAATGTTATATCGACAGAACCTGTACAAGACTTTCATGGATACTCACACATCGCCTTCATCAGTAGGTATAAAATGCCTTTGCTTTTTCCACTTTTTGATACACTCTGTTTTATATAAACCTATCAACAAAGACAAAGAGGAGACGGGGAAATGTATTAGGGGGAATATTTTTTGACACATCTGTAATTTTAGACACTTTGGGTTGATAGGGGAAGGGTAATAAAGGGTGGTGGGTA
>NW_019396213.1:30867-32437 GCF_000591075.1 Eurytemora carolleeae
GGGGGGGGGGGTAGAGGACCTTTTATTTTTTTGCAGTCCTTCTTTGGGAGCTACCCTTAACTTTTATTGCTATATTTTTTCATTTTTAATGAAAATTTAATAGATAAATTAAAAAAATTTTAAAAATAGATTTGATCGGAAATTAACACACAAATTCACGATGCGTCTTGCCGAATTATCATTTTACAATGGATTGTTTAAAACTGTCTATCCCAATATAGTATGGAAGTTATATATTAAATAAATTACTTGAGAAAATATTTCTAACAGATGGTTTTGCAATACGTAATTTTGTTGCAAAAATGTTAGAAGATACAATTGCAGAAGTCTCAAATGGATAGTTTTGCAAAAAAATGTTGGTGGCATGATCTAATGGAAGTGGGGGGGGGACTTAACAAGGTTATATACTTGAGAGGTGACATTTAAGCTTAAACAGATCCCTCCTCCAGACCCCTAGCTAAATATCATTAGTTAACACCTATATATTTATACTCTGCACACTAACATCACAAACATTAGAGTAGAGTTAATTTTCATATTTGCAGATATTTTGTTTACACGATAGGAACACTGATTTCTCGCCACAACCTCTAATTTTATAATCCTCTTATCTTTGCAACTTGATGTCGTAGACGTTGTTATTAACGAAACATTCTGCTTGATGAAATAGTCAAATTTTTAAAGTTTTCACCGCCAGGATCCGTAAATATATGCATTAAAAAAGTAAATTTTGTGGCGATTAATCAATGTTTTTGCTCAAAAAAATTTAAATTATAGTTTTTCTACAACATTTCTCATTTCTAAGTTATTTATGTTATTTATATCCGTATTGTGTGTATAATATTGCATTTTTTGTAATATAAACGTAATTTAGTTCTAATTATTGAATTTTTTTCGACCCTCTCCCCCCCCCCTCCCTATCTTTCTCTCTCCAACCCGTTTTTGCATAATGGTTGTAATATGAGAGCTTGTCTAATTATGTAGTTATCTTATATTTAATAAGTTGAACCGGAAGCTATGGTGGAGTTTAAACACTTTTTAGAGACATGTTTCCGGTTGTATAAACTTGAGTTTAATTTTACACTCTTATAATTATACATATTGAGTACAGTACACTATAATTAGTCTTAATATAGTCATTAATTCATTAGTCTTCGATTTATATTAAATTGGTCTTAAAGGATATTTAAGTGCTTTTAACCAATTAGAGGCAAATAAAGTTACAATAAAATAGTAGAATAGTAGAATAGAAGAATAGTAGAATAGTAGAATAGTAGAATAGAAGAATAGTAGAATAGTAGAATGGTAGAATAGTAGAATAGTAGAATGGTAGAATAGTAGAATATTAGAATTCTAGAATAGTAGAATAGAAGAATAGTAGAATAGTAGAATAGTAGAATAGTAGAATAGTAGAATAGTAAAAAAGTAGAATAATAGAATAGTAGAATGCTAGAATAGTAGAATGCTAGAATAGTAGAATAGTAGACTAGTAGAGTAAAAGAATAGAAGAATAATAGAATAGTAGAATAGTAGAATAGAAGAATAGTAGAATAATAGAATAGTAGAATAG